>NC_042963.1:59232941-59379589 GCF_901001165.1 Salmo trutta | reverse complement strand
GTCAGTAGGTCTAGTGGTTGCTGCTGTAGTCAGGGGTCTAGTGGTGGTTGTTGTGTGTTAGGGTTAGTGGTGTGGCTGTAGTCTTAGTGGTGTGTGTGCGTAGTCAGTAGGTCTAGTGGTGTTGCTGTAGTCAGTAGGTCTAGTGGTGTTGCTGTAGTCAGTGGGTCTAGTGGTGTTGCTGTAGTCTTAGTGGTGTTGCTGTAGTCAGTAGGTCTAGTGGTGTTGCTGTAGTCAGTGGGTCTAGTGGTGTTGCTGTAGTCAGTAGGTCTAGTGGTGTTGCTGTAGTCAGTGGGTCTAGTGGTGTTGCTGTAGTCAGTAGGTCTGTGGGTTGCTGTAGTCAGTAGGTCTTGTGGTGTTGCTGTAGTCAGTGGGTCAGTGGTGTTGCTGTAGTTAGTGGGTCTAGTGGTGTTACTGTAGTCAGTGGGTCTAGTGCTGTTACTGTAGTCAGTAGGTCTAGTGGTTGTTGCTGTATTCAGTAGGTCTAGTCGGGTTGCTGTAGTCAGTATGTCTAGTCGGGTTGCTGTAGTCAGTAGGTCTAGTGGTGTTGCTGTAGTCAGTAGGTCTAGTGGTGTTGCTGTAGTCAGTGGGTCTAGTGGTGTTGCTGTAGTCAGTGGGTCTAGTGGTGTTGCTGTAGTCCGTAGTCCTTGTGGTGTTGCTGTAGTCAGTAGGTCTAGTGGGGTTGCTGTAGTCAGTGGGTCTAGTGGTGTTACTGTAGTCAGTAGGTCTAGTGGGGTTGCTGTAGTCAGTAGGTCTCTAGTGGTGTGTTACTGTAGTCAGTAGGTCTAGTGGTGTTGAATGTTAGTCAGTAGGTCTAGTGGTGTTGCTGTAGTCAGTAGGTCTAGTGGTGTTGCTGTGTCAGTATGGTTCTAGTGGGTGTTGCTGTAGTCAGTAGGTCTAGGGGTGTTGCTGTAGTCAGTAGGTCTAGTGGTGTTGCTGTAGTCAGTAGGTCTAGTGGAGTTGCTGTAGTCCTATTGGTGTTGCTGTAGTCAGTAGGTCTAGTGGTGTTGCTGTAGTCAGTAGATATGTGGTGTTGCTGTAGTCAGTGGGTTCTAGTGGTGTTGCTGTAGTCAGTGGGTCTAGTGGTGTGCTGTAGTCAGTGGGTCTAGTGGTGTTGCTTGTAGTCAGTAGGTCTAGTGGTGTTGTTGTAGTCCTAGTGGTGCTGTAGTCAGTGGGTCTAGTGGTGTTGCTGTAGTCAGTGGGTCTAGTGGTGTGTTGCTGTAGTCAGTGGGTCTAGTGGTGTTGCTGTAGTCAGTGGGTCTAGTGGTGTTGCTGTAGTCAGTCCTAGTGGTGTTGCTGTAGTCAGTAGGTCTAGTGGTGTTGCTGTAGTCAGTAGGTCTAGTGGTGTTGCTGTAGTCAGTAGGTCTAGTAGTGTTGCTGTAGTCAGTGGGTCTAGGAGTGTTACTGTAGTCAGTGGGTCTAGTGGTGTTGCTGTAGTCAGTAGTCCTAGTGGTGTTGCTGTAATCATAAGGTCTAGTGGTGTTGCTGTAGTCAGTGGGTCTAGTGGTGTTGCTGTAGTCAGTAGGTCTAGTGGTGTTGCTGTAGTCAGTGGGTCTAGTGTGGTTGCTGTAGTTAGTGGGTCTAGTGGTGTTGCTGTAGTCTTAATGGTGTTGCTGTAGTCAGTAGGTCTAGTGGTGTTGCTGTAGTCAGTGGGTCTAGTGGTGTTACTGTAGTCAGTAGGTCTAGTGGGGTTGCTGTAGTCAGTGGGTCTAGTGGTGTTGCTGTAGTTAGTGGGTCTAGTGGTGTTGCTGTAGTCTAGTGGTGTTGCTGTAGTCAGTAGGTCTAGTGGTGTTACTGTAGTCAGTAGGTCTAGTGGTGCTACTGTAGTCAGTGAGTCTAGTGGTGTTGCTGTAGTCCTAGTGGTGTTGCTGTAGTCCTAGTGGTGTTGCTGTAGTCAGTGGGTCTAGTGGTGTTGCTTTACTCAGTAGGTCTAGTGGTGTTGCTGTAGTCAGTGGGTCTAGTGGTGTTGCTGTAGTTAGTGGGTCTAGTGGTGTTGCTGTAGTCTTAGTGGTGTTGCTGTAGTCAGTAGGTCTAGTGGTGTTGCGTAGTCAGTAGGTCTAGTGGTTGTTGCTGTAGTCAGTGGGTCTAGTGGTGTTGCTGTAGTCAGTAGTCTAGTGGTGTTGCTGTAGTCAGTGGGTCTAGTGGTGTTGCTGTAGTTAGTGGGTCTAGTGGTGTTGCTGTAGTCTTAGTGGTGTTGCTGTAGTCAGTAGGTCTAGTGGTGTTGCTGTAGTCAGTAGGTCTAGTGGTGTTGCTGTAGTCAGTGGGTCTAGTGGTGTTGCTGTAGTCAGTGGGTCTAGTGGTGTTGCTGTAGTCAGTGGGTCTAGTGGTGTTGCTGTAGTCAGTAGTCCTAGTGGTGTTGCTGTAGTCAGTAGGTCTAGTGGGGTTGCTGTAGTCAGTGGGTCTAGTGGTGTTACTGTAGTCAGTAGGTCTAGTGGGGTTGCTGTAGTCAGTAGGTCTAGTGGTGTTGCTGTAGTCAGTAGGTCTAGTGGTGTTGCTGTAGTCAGTAGGTCTAGGGGTGTTGCTGTAGTCAGTAGGTCTAGTGGTGTTGCTGTAGTCAGTAGGTCTAGTGGAGTTGCTGTAGTCCTATTGGTGTTGCTGTAGTCAGTAGGTCTAGTGGTGTTGCTGTAGTCAGTAGATCTAGTGGTGTTGCTGTAGTCAGTGGGTCTAGTGGTGTTGCTGTAGTCAGTGGGTCTAGTGGTGTTGCTGTAGTCAGTGGGTCTAGTGGTGTTGCTGTAGTCAGTAGGTCTAGTGGTGTTGTTGTAGTCCTAGTGGTGTTGCTTTAGTCAGTGGGTCTAGTGGTGTTGCTGTAGTCAGTGGGTCTAGTGGTGTTGCTGTAGTCAGTGGGTCTAGTGGTGTTGCTGTAGTCAGTGGGTCAAGTGGTGTTGCTGTAGTCAGTCCTAGTGGTGTTGCTGTAGTCAGTAGGTCTAGTGGTGTTGCTGTAGTCAGTAGGTCTAGTGGTGTTGCTGTAGTCAGTAGGTCTAGTAGTGTTGCTGTAGTCAGTGGGTCTAGGAGTGTTACTGTAGTCAGTGGGTCTAGTGGTGTTGCTGAAGTCAGCAGGTCTAGTGGTGTTGCTGTAGTCAGTGGGTCTAGTGGTGGTGCTGTAGTAAGTAGGTCTAGTGGTGTTGCTGTAGTCAGTGGGTCTTGTGGTGTTGCTGTAGTCAGTAGTCCTAGTGGTGTTGCTGTAGTCAGTAGGTCTATTGGTGTTGCTGTAGTCAGTGGGTCTAGTGGTGTTGCTGTAGTCAGTAGGTCTAGTGGTGTTGCTGTAGTCAGTGGGTCTAGTGGTGTTGCTGTAGTTAGTGGGTCTAGTGGTGTTGCTGTAGTCTTAATGGTGTTGCTGTAGTCAGTAGGTCTAGTGGTGTTGCTGTAGTCAGTGGGTCTAGTGGTGTTACTGTAGTCAGTAGGTCTAGTGGGGTTGCTGTAGTCAGTGGGTCTAGTGGTGTTGCTGTAGTTAGTGGGTCTAGTGGTGTTGCTGTAGTCTTAGTGGTGTTGCTGTAGTCAGTAGGTCTAGTGGTGTTACTGTAGTCAGTAGGTCTAGTGGTGTTACTGTAGTCAGTGGGTCTAGTGGTGTTGCTGTAGTCCTAGTGGTGTTGCTGTAGTCCTAGTGGTGTTGCTGTAGTCAGTGGGTCTAGTGGTGTTGCTTTACTCAGTAGGTCTAGTGGTGTTGCTGTAGTAAGTAGGTCTAGTGGTGTTGCTGTAGTCAGTGGGTCTTGTGGTGTTGCTGTAGTCAGTAGTCCTAGTGGTGTTGCTGTAGTCAGTAGGTCTATTGGTGTTGCTGTAGTCAGTGGGTCTAGTGGTGTTGCTGTAGTCAGTAGGTCTAGTGGTGTTGCTGTAGTCAGTGGGTCTAGTGGTGTTGCTGTAGTTAGTGGGTCTAGTGGTGTTGCTGTAGTCTTAATGGTGTTGCTGTAGTCAGTAGGTCTAGTGGTGTTGCTGTAGTCAGTGGGTCTAGTGGTGTTACTGTAGTCAGTAGGTCTAGTGGGGTTGCTGTAGTCAGTGGGTCTAGTGGTGTTGCTGTAGTTAGTGGGTCTAGTGGTGTTGCTGTAGTCTTAGTGGTGTTGCTGTAGTCAGTAGGTCTAGTGGTGTTACTGTAGTCAGTAGGTCTAGTGGTGTTGCTGTAGTCAGTGGGTCTAGTGGTGTTGCTGTAGTCCTAGTGGTGTTGCTGTAGTCCTAGTGGTGTTGCTGTAGTCAGTGGGTCTAGTGGTGTTGCTTTACTCAGTAGGTCTAGTGGTGTTGCTGTAGTCAGTGGGTCTAGTGGTGTTGCTGTAGTTAGTGGGTCTAGTGGTGTTGCTGTAGTCTTAGTGGTGTTGCTGTAGTCAGTAGGTCTAGTGGTGTTGCTGTAGTCAGTAGGTCTAGTGGTGTTGCTGTGGTCAGTGGGTCTAGTGGTGTTGCTGTAGTCAGTAGGTCTAGTGGTGTTGCTGTAGTCAGTGGGTCTAGTGGTGTTGCTGTAGTTAGTGGGTCTAGTGGTGTTGCTGTAGTCTTAGTGGTGTTGCTGTAGTCAGTAGGTCTAGTGGTGTTGCTGTAGTCAGTAGGTCTAGTGGTGTTGCTGTAGTCAGTGGGTCTAGTGGTGTTGCTGTAGTCAGTAGGTTTAGTGGTGTTGCTGTAGTCAGTAGGTCTAGTGGTGTTGCTGTAATCAGTGGGTCTAGTGGTGTTGCTGTAGTCAGTAGGTCTACTGGTGTTGCTGTAGTCAGTGGGTCTAGTGGTGTTTCTGTAGTCAGTAGGTCTAGTGGTGTTGCTGTAGTCAGTAGGTCTTGTGGTGTTGCTGTAGTCAGTGGGTCTAGTGGTGTTGCTGTAGTTAGTGGGTCTAGTGGGGTTGCTGTAGTCAGTGGGTCTAGTGCTGTTACTGTAGTCAGTAGGTCTAGTGGTGTTGCTGTATTCAGTAGGTCTAGTCGGGTTGCTGTAGTCAGTATGTCTAGTCGGGTTGCTGTAGTCAGTAGGTCTAGTGGTGTTGCTGTAGTCAGTAGGTCTAGTGGTGTTGCTGTAGTCAGTGGGTCTAGTGGTGTTGCTGTAGTCAGTGGGTCTAGTGGTGTTGCTGTAGTCAGTAGTCCTAGTGGTGTTGCTGTAGTCAGTGGGTCTAGTGGTGTTGCTGTAGTCAGTAGTTCTAGTGGTGTTGCTGTAGTCAATAGGTCTAAGGGTGTTGTTGTAGTCAGTAGGTCTAGTGGTGTTGCTGTAGTCAGTAGGTCTAGTGGGGTTGCTGTAGTCAGTGGGTCTAGTGGTGTTACTGTAGTCAGTAGGTCTAGTGGGGTTGCTGTAGTCAGTAGGTCTAGTGGTGTTACTGTAGTCAGTAGGTCTAGTGGTGTTGCTGTAGTCAGTAGGTCTAGTGGTGTTGCTGTAGTCAGTAGGTCTAGTGGTGTTGCTGTAGTCAGTAGGTCTAGTGGTGTTGCTGTAGTCAGTAGGTCTAGGGTGTTGCTGTAGTCAGTAGGTCTAGTGGTGTTGCTGTAGTCAGTAGGTCTAGTGGAGTTGCTGTAGTCCTATTGGTGTTGCTGTAGTCAGTAGGTCTAGTGGTGTTGCTGTAGTCAGTAGATCTAGTGGTGTTGCTGTAGTCAGTGGGTCTAGTGGTGTTGCTGTAGTCAGTGGGTCTAGTGGTGTTGCTGTAGTCAGTGGGTCTAGTGGTGTTGCTGTAGTCAGTAGGTCTAGTGGTGTTGTTGTAGTCCTAGTGGTGTTGCTGTAGTCAGTGGGTCTAGTGGTGTTGCTGTAGTCAGTGGGTCTAGTGGTGTTGCTGTAGTCAGTGGGTCTAGTGGTGTTGCTGTAGTCAGTGGGTCAAGTGGTGTTGCTGTAGTCAGTCCTAGTGGTGTTGCTGTAGTCAGTAGGTCTAGTGGTGTTGCTGTAGTCAGTAGGTCTAGTGGTGTTGCTGTAGTCAGTAGGTCTAGTAGTGTTGCTGTAGTCAGTGGGTCTAGGGGTGTTACTGTAGTCAGTGGGTCTAGTGGTGTTGCTGAAGTCAGCAGGTCTAGTGGTGTTGCTGTAGTTAGTGGGTCTAGTGGTGGTGCTGTAGTAAGTAGGTCTAGTGGTGTTGCTGTAGTCAGTGGGTCTTGTGGTGTTGCTGTTTTCAGTAGTCCTAGTGGTGTTGCTGTAGTCAGTAGGTCTAGTGGTGTTGCTGTAGTCAGTGGGTCTAGTGGTGTTGCTGTAGTCAGTAGGTCTAGTGGTGTTGCTGTAGTCAGTAGGTCTAGTGGTGTTGCTGTAGTTAGTGGGTCTAGTGGTGTTGCTGTAGTCTTAATGGTGTTGCTGTAGTCAGTAGGTCTAGTGGTGTTACTGTAGTCAGTAGGTCTAGTGGTGTTGCTGTAGTCAGTAGGTCTAGTGGTGTTGCTGTATTCAGTAGGTCTAGTGGGGTTGCTGTAGTCAGTGGGTCTAGTGGTGTTGCTGTAGTCAGTAGGTCTAATGGTGTTGCTGTAGTCAGTAGGTCTAGTGGTGTTGCTGTAGTCAGTAGGTCTAGTGGGGTTGCTGTTGTCAGTAGGTCTAGTGTTGTTGCTGTAGTCCTAGTGGTGTTGCTGTAGTCAGTAGGTCAATTGGTGTTGCTGTAGTCAGTAGGTCTAGTGGTGTTGCTGTAGTCAGTAGGTCTAGTGGTGTTGCTGTAGTCAGTAGGTCTAGTGGTGTTGCTGTAGTCAGTAGGTCTAGTGGTGTTGCTGTAGTCAGTAGGTCTAGTGGTGTTGCTGTAGTCAGTAGGTCTAGGGGTGTTGCTGTAGTCAGTAGGTCTAGTGGTGTTGCTGTAGTCAGTAGGTCTAGTGGTGTTGCTGTAGTCCTAGTGGTGTTGCTGTAGTCAGTAGGTCTAGTGGTGTTGCTGTAGTCAGTAGATCTAGTGGTGTTGCTGTAGTCAGTGGGTCTAGTGGTGTTGCTGTAGTCAGTAGGTCTAGTGGTGTTGTTGTAGTCCTAGTGGTGTTGCTGTAGTCAGTGGGTCTAGTGGTGTTGCTGTAGTCCTAGTGGTGTTGCTGTAGTCAGTAGGTCTAGTGGTGTTGCTGTAGTCAGCAGGTCTAGTGGTGTTGCTGTAGTCAGTGGGTCTAGTGGTGTTGCTGTAGTCAGTGGGTCTAGTGGTGTTGTTGTAGTCAGTGGGTCTAGTGGTGTTGCTGTAGTCAGTAGTCCTAGTGGTGTTGCTGTAGTCAGTAGGTCTAGTGGTGTTGCTGTAGTCAGTAGGTCTAGTGGTGTTGCTGTAGTCAGTAGGTCTAGTGGTGTTGCTGTAGTCAGTGGGTCTAGTGTTGTTACTGTAGTCAGTGGGTCTAGTGGTGTTGCTGTAGTCAGCAGGTCTAGTGGTGTTGCTGTAGTCAGTGTGTCTAGTGGTGTTGCTGTAGTCAGTGGGTCTAGTGGTGTTGCTGTAATCAGTAGGTCTAGTGGTGTTGCTGTAGTTAGTGGGTCTAGTGGTGTTGCTGTAGTCCTAGTGGTGTTGCTGTAGTCAGTAGGTCTAGTGGTGTTGCTGTAGTCATTAGGTCTAGTGGTGTTGCTGTAGTCAGTAGGTCTAGTGGTGTTGCTGTAGTCAGTAGGTCTAGTGGTGTTGCTGTAGCCAGTAGGTCTAGTGGTGTTGCTGTAGTCAGTGGGTCTAGTGGTGTTGCTGTAATCAGTAGGTCTAGTGGTGTTGCTGTAGTCAGTAGGTCTAGTGGTGTTGAAACAAGACTGTAATGAAAACTAATGGGACTGTAGCGACTGTGTTGGCATCCCAATCTGGGGTGTGAACTATGTTCTATTCAAGCGTTGATTGACATGGTAATGGAACGATAGTATTGGAGAAAAGTTGAAAAAACGGACCCCTCCGACGCTGTACATTAAATTGTGACGTGTCATGACGTAACGTACTGCACCCATAATGCAACTCATTCTGTGTTGTGCAGCCTCTCTCCACCAGGTGTAGCACTTCTCTCTCTCTCTCTCTCTCTCTCTCTCTCTCTCTCTCTCTCTCTCTCTCTCTCTCTCTCTCTCTCAAAACAAGAAAGGGACAGAGTAAGGGTAAGCGTGGTGTCTAGTCAATTGTACAACTGAATGCATTCATTTTTTGCATCATCACTGCAAGCCATCATGACTCTCAAAATCTGCGACAGCCGCTGTTTACTTCTGAAGATAACTTTAGTACCGCCCTAAAAACCTGATTCAAATCCGACACAAACCTTCAAATAGGTATGTAATGACACATTATATAAACTCTTTATAGTGTTTTATTTACATTTTAGAGGTGATAAGTTGGACAGATCAGGTGAAAAAGCCATTTCCCCACATGACATATCTCTCCCTTTCACGTGGTAGGTTTTGCTTCCCCACCCGCCATTTTGAAAAAGACCCGATGGAGCACATTGCCGCCTTCCATCATGCAGAGACGGGCAGCACGAAGGTCTCCTCATTGATTTTGCTGGAAAGGGGCGAAATTGTGCTTTACAATGGTATTCATATTACAGGTGACCTGGAAGTATTACATTTTTGGGGCACTAAAATAAGGTCAATTGTATGTTACAACGCGATGTACAAAAGTGTGTTTTAAAAAACTGGTAAAATGTACATTTCTAAAACTCTCATCCCCCTGGAACGAGCGCAACCAAAACAAAACTAATCTGCAAAAAGGCCAAATAAGTTGAGTCTGGGCTACACACTGGCTAAACACAAAAGTTAGACTGTCCACCGTTGAAAACAATCGGCAACCAAGTTTTCCGTACCATGGTCATGTCTGATTTCAAGAGGAAACTCCTGCAATATCCGTAGTAATGCTGAGCTGTAGTCAATCACTCTACAGGCATCAAAACTATTAAATAACATATATGGACTTTCCTCACATCTGAGAAATGTATTTAGAATGTAAACCAATCAGGGTTTAGGCCTGGACATAGTACTATTACAATAACCAAATCAGTTGTTAATGATCTTGTCAATGCTTTAGACACTAAAATGAAATGTGCTGCTTTGTTTGTGGACCTGTCAAAAGCTTTTGATACTGTTGATCAGACTATTTTATTGAATAAGTTGTCCTCGATAGGTCTGAGCTCAGACACCTGTTCGTGGTTTCATGATTATCTTAGTGACAGAACTCAGGCAGTCGTGATTGATGGGGTTAAGTCTGAATTTCTTGAAGTACTAAAGTTGCACAACGGGGGGTGATTTTGAGATCTGTTCTCTTCACTATTTACAGTTGAACTCAGAAGTTTTCATACACTTAGGTTGGAGTCAATTAAACTTGTTTTTCAACCACTCCACTAATTTCTTGTTAACAAACTATAGTTTTGGCAAGTCGGTTAGGACATCTACTTTGTGCATGACACAAGTAATTTTTCAAACAATTGTTTGCAGACAGATTATTTCACTTATAATTCATTGTATCACAATTCCAGTGGGTCAGAAGTTTACATTCACTAAGTTGACTGTGCCTTTAAACAGCTTGGAAAATTCCAGAAAATTGTGTCATGGCTTTAGAAGCTTCTGATAGGCTAATTGACATCATTTGAGTCAATTGGAGGTGTACCTTTGGAGGTATTTCAAGGCCTACCTTCAAACTCAGTGCCTCTTTGCTTGACATCATGGGAAAATCAAAAGAAATTAGGCAAGGCCTCAGGAAAAAAATTGTAGATCTCCACATGTCTGGTTCATCCTTGGGAGCAATTTCCAAATGCCTGAAGGTACCACGTTCATCTGTACAAACAATAGGATGCAAGTATAAACACCATGGGACAACGCAGCCGTCATACCGCTCAGGAAGGAGACGCGTTCTGTCTCCTAGAGATGAACGTACCGTGGTGCGAAAAGTGCAAATCAACCCCAGAACAACAGCAAAGGACCTTGTGAAGATGCTGGAGGAAACAGATACAAAAGTATCTATATCCACAGTAAAACGAGTTGTATAGCGACATAACCTGAAAGGCCGCTCAGCAAGGAAGAAGCCACTGCTCCAATTCCGCCATAAAAAAAGCCAGACTACGGTTTGCAACTGCACATGGGGACAAAGATCGTACTTTTTAGAGAAGTCCTCTGGTCTGATGAAACAAAAATAGAACTGTTTGGCCATAATGACCATCGTTATGCTTGGCGGAAAAAGGGGAAAGCTTGCAAGCCGAAGAACATTTACATAACATTTACATTTAAGTCATTTAGCAGACGCTCTTATCCAGAGCGACTTACAAATTGGTGCATTCACCTTATGATATCCAGTGGAACAACCACTTTACAATAGTGCATCTAAATCTTTTAAGGGGGGGGGGTTAGAAGGATTACTTTATCCTATCCCAGGTATTCCTTAAAGAGGTGGGGTTTCAGGTGTCTCCGGAAGTTGGTGATTGACTCCGCTGTCCTGGCGTCGTGAGGGAGCACCATCCCAACGGTGAAGCACAGGGGTGGCAGCACCATGTTGTGGGGGTGCTTTGCTGCAGGAGGGACTGGGGCACTTCACAAAATAGATGGCATCATGAGGGAGGAAATTTAAGACATCAGTCAGGAAGTTAAAGCTTGGTCGCAATGGGTATTCCAAATGGACAATGACCCCAAGCATAACCCTTTGTATAACCGTCTATATAATCCAGCTATAATGCTCTCTATAACCCAGCTCTAACATTCTCAATACCCCTCTCTATAACGTTCTCTGTTGCCGATCTACAGTGCTTTCCGAAATTATTCAGACCCCTTGACTTTTTCCACTTTGTTATGTTACAGCTTTATTATAAAATAAAGTGTTTCCTCATCAATCTACACACACTACCCCATATTGACAAGCAAAAACAGGTTTAGAAATGTTTGCTAATTTATTAAAAATTAAATGAAAATATGACATTTACATAAGTATTCAGACCCTTTACTCAGTACTTTGTTGAAGCACTTTTGGCAGTGATTACAGCCTTGAGTCTTCTTGGGTATGACACTACAAGCTTGGTACACCATTCTTTTTTTCAGATCCTCTCAAGCTTTATCAGGTTGGATGGGGAGCGTTGCTGCACAGCTATTTTCAGGTCTCTCCAGAGATGTTTGATCAGGTTCAAGTCCAGGCTCTGGCTGGGCCACTCAAGGATATTCAGAGACTTGTCTTGAATCCACTCCTGCGTTGTCTTGGCTGTGTGCTTAGGGTCGTTGTCCTGTTAGACTGGGGTGAAGGTTCACCTTCCGAGGTCCTGAGCACTCTGGAGCAGGTTTTCATCAAGGATATCTCTGTACTTTGCTCTGTTCATCTTTGCCTTGATCCTCCCAGTCCCTGACGCTGAAAAACATCACCACAGAATGATGCTGCCACCACCATGCTTCACCATTTTAACGTAGTGATGGTGCCAGGTTTCCTTCAGACATGACGCTCGGCATTCAGGGCAAAGAGTCAGACCAGAGAATCTTGAGTCTTTAGGTGCCTTTTGGCAAACTCCAAGCTGACTGTTGTGCCTTTTACTGAGGAGTGGCTTCCTTCTTGCCACTCTACCATAAAGGCCTGATTGGTGGAGTGCTGCAGAGATGGTTGTCCTTCTGGAAGTTTCTCCCATATCCACAGCGAAACTCTAGAACTCTGCCAGAGTGACCATCGGGTTCTTAGTCACCTCCTTGGTCACCTCAAAACATATTGATACAGCAGTAGCTAAGATGGGGAGGAGTCTGTCCATAATAAAGCTTTGCTCTGCCTTCTAAACAACTCTATCAACAAGGCAAATCCTACAGGCCCTAGATTTGTCACATCTAGACTACTGTTCAGTTGTGTGGTCAGGTGCCACAAAGAGGGACTTCAGGAAATTTGCAATTGTCTCAGAACAGGGCAGCACGGCTGGCCCTTGGATGTACACAGAGAGCTAAGATGAATAATATGCATGTCAATCTCTCCTGGCTGAAAGTGGAGGAGAGATTGACTTCATCACTACTTGTATTTGTGAGAGGTATTGACATGTTGAATGCACCGAGCTGTCTGTTTTAGCTACTGGCTCACAGCTCGGACACCCATGCATACCCCACAAGACATGCTACAAGAGGTCTCTTTACAGTCCCCAAGTCCAGAACAGACTATGGGAGGAGCACAGTACTACATAGAGCCATAACTACATGGAACTCTATTCCACATCAAGTAACTGATGCAGCAGGAGAATCAGATTTTAAAAACACCTAATGGAACAGCAGGGACTGTGAAGCAACACAAACATAGGTACAGACACATGCATACACACACGATAACATAACCACTATACACACACGTACACATGGATTTTGTGTTGTAGATATGTGGTAGTAGAGTAGGGGCCTGAGGGAACACAGTGTATTGTAGATATGTGGTAGTGGAGTAGGGGCCTGAGGGAACACAGTGTATTGTAGATATGTGGTTGTGGAGTAGGGGTCTGAGGGAACACAGTGTATTGTAGATATGTGGTAGTAGAGTAGGGGCCTGGGGGAACACAGTGTATTGTAGATATGTGGTAGTAGAGTAGGGGTCAGAGGGAACACAGTGTATTGTAGATATGTGGTAGTGGTGGAGTAGGGGCCAGAGGGAACACAGTGTCTTGTAGATATGTGGTAGTAGAGTAGGGGCCTGAGGGAACACAGTGTATTGTAGATATGTGGTAGTGGAGTAGGGGCCTGAGGGAACACAGTGTATTGTAGATATGTGGTAGTGGAGTAGGGGCCTGAGGGAACACAGTGTATTGTAGATATGTGGTAGTAGAGTAGGGGCCTGAGGGAACACAGTGTATTGTAGATATGTGGTAGTAGAGTAGGGGCCTGAGGGAACACAGTGTATTGTAGATATGTGGTAGTAGAGTAGGGGCCTGAGGGAACACAGTGTATTGTAGATATGTGGTAGTAGAGTAGGGGCCTGAGGGAACACAGTGTATTGTAGATATGTGGTAGTGGAGTAGGGGCCTGAGGGAACACAGTGTATTGTATATATGTGGTAGTAGAGTAGGGGCCTGAGGGAACACAGTGTATTGTAGATATGTGGTAGTAGAGTAGGGGTCTGAGGGAACACAGTGTATTGTAGATATGTGGTTGTGGTGGAGTAGGGGCCTGAGGGAACACAGTGTATTGTAGATATGTGGTAGTAGAGTAGGGGTCTGAGGGAACACAGTGTATTGTAGATATGTGGTAGTGGAGTAGGGGCCTGAGGGAACACAGTGTATTGTAGATATGTGGTAGTAGAGTAGTGGTCTGAGGGAACACAGTGTATTGTAGATATGTGGTAGTAGAGTAGTGGCCTGAGGGAACACAGTGTATTGTAGATATGTGGTAGTGGTGGAGTAGGGGCCTGAGGGAACACAGTGTATTGTAGATATGGGGTAGTAGAGTAGGAGCCTGAGGGAGCACAGTGTATTGTAGATATGTGGTAGTGGTAGAGTAGGGGTCTGAGGGAACACAGTGTATTGTAGATATGTGGTAGTGGTAGAGTAGGGGTCTGAGGGAACACAGTGTATTGTAGATATGTGGTAGTGGAGTAGGGGCCTGAGGGAACACAGTGTATTGTAGATATGTGGTAGTGGTAGAGTAGGGGCCTGAGGGAACACAGTGTATTGTAGATATGTGGTAGTGGAGTAGGGGTCTGAGGGAACACAGTGTATTGTAGATATGTGGTAGTGGAGTAGGGACCTGAGGGTTGTGTTGTGAATGTATTATATTTTAAAAATATTAAACTACTGGGGATGCAACCATGACACTTTTGGCCGATATCCAATATTTTCCTTGCCCAAAAAAACCCGATACCGATAACCGATATTTAACATTTTTGTGGCCTTTTAAGAATTCTAGTACAGTTAAATAGTTGAAACACACACACACACACACACCAAAAAATTATTTTGTTGACATTTACGTATGTTCCCATGACCAGTAAAACATAATCAGAACCTATTTCTTTCACTTACTTGCTGTGCTGTTTCGTTGTTCTTTTGTTCAGTCTCAACAAGGATTTCTTCATGTCAAGTAGTGAAGTTTCAGCTCTGTCTGTCCGTGGCCTCTCTTCCTCGGTGCACACTGTCACTGTGTCTGTTTCCATCTTGTCCAGCTGTGTCTGTAACATTTCAATGTAAACCCGGTTTCTTGTCTGCATCGAAGTAGCGGTCCTTGCACCTAGCATCGAGCATGGTGACGATACAGTAAAGAGGCTCAGAGAGAATGCCCCCAAATCGCTTGTTCACAGCCGCTAGTAGAGTACTTTTGCAAGTTTTAACCCCACGGTCTGTGTGTTCAGTTTTGTTGAGCAGGCGTTTCAATGCCATGACGGAGGGCTTCACATCTGCTGCAGGCACAGTTGATTAGCTTATTTCTCCAGTCAGTTGTTCGAATGGCACTAGGACTGTGTTCATGTTTCCAAGTTTCAAACATGTTCTCAAATGCCTTTGAAATGGCAGCAGCGGTATGAGAACCAGCACATTCTTGAACATGCAATACGGATTTCCTCAGTACGAAATCCTCGTCAACCCACTGTGCTGTCAGACTCAGCATGCTCATGGGGCTGACATCGCTGGTCCATATGTCAGTCGTGAAGCTAATAGCAGTGACGTCCATAACAAGGATGTGGATGTGCGTTTCAACAATACTGTGTAACTCCGGTAGGGCAACATCTGAAAAATAGCGCCTACTTGGTAGTGTGCTCGAGGTGCTCGACCAGTCTCTCTGAAATGTTCTTACTCTTTCAAATGTTCTTACTCTTTTCAAATGCCTTCCCTGTAGCTCAGTTGGTAGAGCATGGTGTTTGCAGGGGTTGTGGGTTCGATTCCCACGAGGGGCCAGCACAGGAAAATAATTCTATGAAATGTATGCATTCGCTACTGTAAGTCGCTCTGGATAAGAGCGTCTGCTAAATGACTTAAATGTAAAATGACTGCTCGACTTGAACTTGTTTAGTTGTTGGAAGTGTGCGCTTAGTATTTTTCTGCTTTTGTTCTGTGTAGCGCTGTATTTTTCGTGGCGTCATTACGTCATCTACCTACGTTATAGAGGTATGGACCTCATCTACCTACGTTATAGACGTATGGACCTCATCTACCTACGTTATAGAGGTATGGACCTCATCTACCTCCGTTATAGAGGTATGGACCTCATCTACCTACGTTATAGAGGTATGGACCTCATCTACCTACGTTATAGAGGTATGGACCTCATCTACCTACGTTATAGAGGTATGGACCTCATCTACCTACGTTATAGAGGTATGGACCTCATCTACCTACGTTATAGAGGTATGGACCTCATCTACCTCCGTTATAGAGGTATGGACCTCATCTACCTCCGTTATAGAGGTATGGACCTCATCTACCTCCGTTATAGAGGTATGGACCTCATCTACCTACGTTATAGAGGTATGGACCTCATCTACATTATAGACTTACGCACGGCAGCTTTGACATCGATTTTGCACATCGGCGTAAAACTAGACATCATGCCGATGTTGGCATTTTTATCTAATATCGGCCGATTCCGATATACTTAACGATATTGTGCTGCCTTAAAAACTACCTTCATTTTACTGGACCAAATGAACAGTAGCTGCTGCCGTGTAGCTGCTGCTAATGGGGATCCATAATAAATAGAAATACTCATACATTCAATTTGTGTTCAATTAAGACCTAGACAACCAGGTGAGAGGAGTTCCTAGCTAACCATTAAGACCTAGACAACCAGGTGAGGGGAGTTCCTAGCTAACCAATTAAGACCTAGACAACCAGGTGAGGGGAGTTCCTAGCTAACCAATTAAGACCTAGACAACCAGGTGAGGGGAGTTCCTAGCTAACCAATTAAGACCTAGACAACCAGGTGAGGGGAGTTCCTGGCTAACCAATTAAGACCTAGACAACCAGGTGAGGGGAGTTTCTAGCTAACCATTAAGACCTAGACAACCAGGTGAGGGGAGTTCCTAGCTAACCAATTAAGACCTAGACAACCAGGTGAGGGGTTCCTAACTAACCAATTAAAACCTAGACAACCAGGTGAGGGGAGTTCCTGGCTAACCAATTAAGACCTAGACAACCAGGTGAGGGGAGTTCCTAGCTAACCAATTAAGACCTAGACAACCAGGTGAGGGGAGTTCCTAGCTAACCAATTAAGACCTAGACAACCAGGTGAGGGGAGTTCCTAGCTAACCAATTAAGACCTAGACAACCAGGTGAGGGGAGTTCCTAGCTAACCAATTAAGACCTAGACAACCAGGTGAGGGGAGTTCCTGGCTAACCAATTAAGACCTAGACAACCAGGTGAGGGGAGTTTCTAGCTAACCATTAAGACCTAGACAACCATGTGAGGAGAGTTCCTAGCTAACCAATTAAAACCTAGACAACCAGGTGAGGGGAGTTCCTGGCTAACCAATTAAGACCTAGACAACCAGGTGAGGGGAGTTTCTAGCTAACCATTAAGACCTAGACAACCAGGTGAGGGGAGTTCCTAGCTAACCAATTAAGACCTAGACAACCAGGTGAGGGGTTCCTAACTAACCAATTAAAACCTAGACAACCAGGTGAGGGGAGTTCCTGGCTAACCAATTAAGACCTAGACAACCAGGTGAGGGGAGTTCCTAGCTAACCAATTAAGACCTAGACAACCAGGTGAGGGGAGTTCCTAGCTAACCAATTAAGACCTAGACAACCAGGTGAGGGGAGTTCCTAGCTAACCAATTAAGACCTAGACAACCAGGTGAGGGGAGTTCCTAGCTAACCAATTAAGACCTAGACAACCAGGTGAGGGGAGTTCCTGGCTAACCAATTAAGACCTAGACAACCAGGTGAGGGGAGTTTCTAGCTAACCATTAAGACCTAGACAACCATGTGAGGAGAGTTCCTAGCTAACCAATTAAAACCTAGACAACCAGGTGAGGGGAGTTCCTGGCTAACCAATTAAGACCTAGACAACCAGGTGAGGGGAGTTTCTAGCTAACCATTAAGACCTAGACAACCAGGTGAGGGGAGTTCCTAGCTAACCAATTAAGACCTAGACAACCAGGTGAGGGGAGTTCCTAGCTAACCAATTAAGACCTAGACAACCAGGTGAGGGGAGTTCCTGGCTAACCAATTAAGACCTAGACAACCAGGTGAGGGGAGTTCCTAGCTAACCAATTAAGACCTAGACAACCAGGTGAGGGGAGTTCCTGGCTAACCAATTAAGACCTAGACAACCAGGTGAGGGGAGTTCCTAACTAATCAGTGACCTAAATTATTCAATCAAGTAAAAGGGAGGAGCGAAAACCCGCATACACTCATGGAATGAGTTTGAAAGCTGATCCTGCCTTCCATTGACACATGACACAAGGCCAAGCTCATCCTGCCTTCCACTGTTTTGGACATTTCATTTATTTCAGTCCAACAGTGACTATGACGTGGTCTTCTGTTTTATGTTGACATTTCAATTATTTATTGATGTGTTGTGAATGTTTTATGATATAAAAGTAACATTTCTGGATTATAATCATGTAGAATGTATTGAATGTTGACATGTTCTTCTTAAAAGTTAATAGATTTTTTGCAATTTGTGTTGTAAGTTTTGTTTAGCTTAGTGATTATGTGAGAAGGATGTGATCCTGTAGCCTGTCTCCTCTACATCTGTTTAGAGAGAAAACCCTCCCAAGGTCTCAGGGCTAGGACACGAGGATCTAACAATGGAATCATCTTAAAGATTACACTCAGATGAGATGTAGAGCAATGTGAGAATTAAAACATTTTTGACTTGGCATTTGGGTTATTCTTGAATTGTGTTTGTAAATGTTGTCTCTTGACATTGGCACCATATTAAAATGACAACAACATGACAAATAATACATGTTCTATTTTATTGAACTATTATTTAACACGAAAACATATGAGAGTCCTTTATACTGCATCTGTATGCATTGCAGAAACTACTGGGGGCAAATTGGCTTGTCCCACTGGTGATGTTAAGAGGTGTACTGAGGGGGTATCTATATAGAAATATATTTTTATTATTTTTAATGCTAGATGGTGAACAAAAGTATTTAATATATTGCATCGGTCAGTAAAAACAAGGAAGGGTATTAAAATACAATTCTGTGTTAACAGTATAATGTGTGTCCCTCAGTTTGTCATTGGTGTTACCGCCTTGAAAAATCACTGATTACAAAGATATACAAGGACCTTGAGCATTCTCTCCAGTGGCTAACTTTTATCTGGGGAGAGATCTTATATTACACAACATTATTAGCTAATAACAACCTTTTAGTAGGTCATACATTCAAGGATTTATTGTTAATTTGGTGTGTCTAAATTCAAAATGTCACTTAGTGTTAGTCAATTTAATTGCCAGGAAATAACATTGTAAGCAATTTTTCAATGATTGATGACCTTAGATTTGAGAATCTGTGGTCTCCATTTCAAAAACTCCTCATTTACCTAAAATGTGTCATTGGTGTAAACATCATTAATGTTACTACTTCTACTGATGGCTCACTATTATCATAATGGTAAAAAGGATTTAAAGTCATTAAGCTACCATATTATTTACAATGGGAAGATATACCCACATCCATTTCAATCAATACAAATCTAGAAAAATGATTTAATTTTTTCTCCAAAATGCTATGCCCAAATGCCACCGTAATTCAAGAACAACCAACTTAGTACTTTGTGGGTATTTTCTCAGAAACAAGATTAAACAGAGTATTAAACTAACACACAGTCCAACAATTAAATCCCCAGCTGTAACATCTTATGTTAGGAGGATGGATAATTCAGCACTCTAAGAAAGTCCCACAGTAAACAGAAGACTAACCCAAAGTGTGTGTCTGGATGAAGGGGGCCTTGACTTGCCATAGGCTGACACCATCACAACACACAAGCTGTCCCTGAAAGAAACATTCAAGGATACAGGGGAGGAGAGACAGTGGAGAGATAGACAGAGAGAGCATAGAGCCGGATGAGAAACAGAAACAGACAGAAGAAGAGTTAGAAGAAGTGAGGTAAGAGAGAGACGCTGCTATGATGGTGAGGTGGAGTGTGTGTCGCATTTCTCTGGGTCTGCCAGCATGTGGACTACCCAGTGCCCGCCACAACTCCAGTATGCCGGTGGTGCGCCAGGCTCTGTCCCCAGACAACAGCAGTACGGTCCAGGCCTTCGGTGAGATCCCAGGTCTCTGGAGAAACGGACTTGCCAACCTCTACAGTTTCTGGAAACTAGACGGATTCAGGAACATCCACAGAGTCATGGTGCACAACTTCAACACCTTCGGTCCAATATACAGGTATGATAAAGTCAGATCCATTCACCAGTAAGACACAGTACCACTTCAACACCATCAGACCCATAGACAGGTATAAGACAGTACCACTTCAACACCGTCAGTCACAGTCAGACCACAGACAAATTAGGAGGTTAGTAATGATATGATCTACAACTGTATTAGCATTTTGTATTTAACGAGGCAAGTCAGTTATTAACGACAAATTCTTATTCACAGTGACAGCCTACCGGGGACCAGTGTGTTAACGGCCATGTTCAGGGGAAGAACGACAGATTGTTACATTGTCAGCTCAGGGACCTGTCGGTTACTGGAACATCGCTCTAACCACAAAGATACCTGCCGCCCCATTATTATAGGTGGCCAATCAGTGCATGGTCCTCTGTAGATCACTTAGTAGAACATGGTCCTCTGTAGTTCAGTTAGTAGAACATGGTCCTCTGTAGTTCAGTTAGTAGAACATGGTCCTCTGTAGTTCAGTTAGTAGAACATGGTCCTCTGTAGATCAGTTAGTAGAACATGGTCCTCTGTAGTTCAGTTAGTAGAACATGGTCCTCTGTAGTTCAGTTAGTAGAACATGGTCCTCTGTATTTCAGTTAGTAGAACGTGGTCCTCTGTAGTTCCGTTAGTAGAACATGGTCCTCTGTAGTTCAGTTAGCAGAACATGGTCCTCTGTAGTTCAGTTAGTAGAACATGGTCCTCTGTAGTTCAGTTAGTAGAACATGGTCCTCTGTAGTTCAGTTAGTAGAACATGGTCCTCTGTAGATCAGTTAGTAGAACATGGTCCTCTGTAGAACATGGTCCTCTGTAGTTCAGTTAGTAGAACATGGTCCTCTGTAGTTCAGTTAGTAGAGCATGGTCCTCTGTAGTTCAGTTAGTAGAACATGGTCCTCTGTAGTTCAGTTAGTAGAACATGGTCCTCTGTAGTTCAGTTAGTAGAACATGGTCCTCTGTAGATAAGTTAGTAGAACATGGTCCTCTGTAGAACATGGTCCTCTGTAGTTCAGTTAGTAGAACATGGTCCTCTGTAGTTCAGTTAGTAGAACATGGGCCTCTGTAGTTCAGTTAGTAGAACATGGTCCTCTGTAGTTCAGTTAGTAGAACATGGTCCTCTGTAGATCAGTTAGTAGAACATGGTCCTCTGTAGAACATGGTCCTCTGTAGTTCAGTGATTAGAACATGGTCCTCTGTAGATCAGTTAGTAGAACATGGTCCTCTGTAGTTCAGTTAGTAGAACATGGTCATCTGTAGAGCAGTTAGTAGAACATGGTCCTCTGTAGAACATGGTCCTCTGTATATCAGTTAGTAGAACATGGTCCTCTGTAGTTCAGTTAGTAGAACATGGTCCTCTGTAGTTCAGTTAGTAGAACATGGTCCTCTGTAGATCAGTTAGTAGAACATGGTCCTCTGTATTTCAGTTAGTAGAACATGGTCCTCTGTAGTTCAGTTAGTAGAACATGGTCCTCTGTAGATCAGTTAGTAGAACATGGTCCTCTGTAGTTCAGTTAGTAGAACATGGTCCTCTGTAGTTCAGTTAGTAGAACATGGTCCTCTGTAGATCAGTTAGTAGAACATGGTCCTCTGTATTTCAGTTAGTAGAACATGGTCCTCTGTAGTTCAGTTAGTAGAACATGGTCCTCTATAATTCAGTTAGTAGAACATGATCCTCTGTAGTTCAGTTAGTACAACATGGTCCTCTGTAGTTCAGTTAGTAGAACATAGTCCTCTGTAGTTCAGTTAGTAGAACATGGTCCTCTGTAGATCAGTTAGTAGAACATGGTCCTCTGTAGTTCAGTTAGTAGAACGTGGTTCTCTGTAGTTCAGTTAGTAGAACATGATCCTCTGTAGATCAGTTAGTAGAACATGTTCCTCTGTAGAACATGGTCCTCTGTAGATCAGTTAGTAGAACATGGTCCTCTGTAGTTCAGTTAGCAGAACATGGTCCTCTGTAGATCAGTTAGTAGAACATGGTCCTGTGTAGAACATGGTCCTCTGTAGAACATGGTCCTCTGTAGTTAAGTTAGTAGAACATGGTCCTCTGTAGTTCAGTTAGTAGAACATGGTCCTCTGTAGATCAGTTAGTAGAACATGTACCTCTGTAGAACATGGTCCTCTGTAGATCAGTTAGTAGAACATGGTCCTCTGTAGTTCAGTTAGCAGAACATGGTCCTCTGTAGATAAGTTAGTAGAACATGGTCCTTTGTAGAACATGGTCCTCTGTAGTTGAGTTAGTGGAACATGGTCCTCTGTAGTTCAGTTAGTAGAACATGGTCCTCTGTAGTTCAGTTAGTAGAACATGGACCTCTGTAGTTCAGTTAGTAGAACATGGTCCTCTGTAGATCAGTTAGTAGAACATGGTCCTCTGTAGAACATGGTCCTCTGTAGTTCAGTTAGTAGAACATGGTCCTCTGTAGTTCAGTTAGTAGAACATGGTCCTCTGTAGATCAGTTAGTAGAACATGGTCCTCTGTAGTTCAGTTAGTAGAACGTGGTTCTCTGTAGTTCAGTTAGTAGAACATGATCCTCTGTAGATCAGTTAGTAGAACATGTTCCTCTGTAGAACATGGTCCTCTGTAGATCAGTTAGTAGAACATGGTCCTCTGTAGTTCAGTTAGCAGAACATGGTCCTCTGTAGATCAGTTAGTAGAACATGGTCCTGTGTAGAACATGGTCCTCTGTAGAACATGGTCTTCTGTAGTTAAGTTAGTAGAACATGGTCCTCTGTAGTTCAGTTAGTAGAACATGGTCCTCTGTAGATCAGTTAGTAGAACATGTACCTCTGTAGAACATGGTCCTCTGTAGATCAGTTAGTAGAACATGGTCCTCTGTAGTTCAGTTAGCAGAACATGGTCCTCTGTAGATAAGTTAGTAGAACATGGTCCTTTGTAGAACATGGTCCTCTGTAGTTGAGTTAGTGGAACATGGTCCTCTGTAGTTCAGTTAGTAGAACATGGTCCTCTGTAGTTCAGTTAGTAGAACATGGACCTCTGTAGTTCAGTTAGTAGAACATGGTCCTCTGTAGATCAGTTAGTAGAACATGGTCCTCTGTAGAACATGGTCCTCTGTAGTTCAGTTAGTAGAACATGGTCCTCTGTAGTTCAGTTAGTAGAACATGGTCCTCTGTAGTTCAGTTAGTAGAACATGGTCCTCTGTAGTTCAGTTAGTAGAACATGGTCCGCTGTAGTTCAGTTAGTAGAACATGGTCCTCTGTAGATCAGTTAGTAGAACATGGTCCTCTGTAGTTCAGTTAGTAGAACGTGGTCCTCTGTAGTTCCGTTAGTAGAACATGGTCCTCTGTAGTTCAGTTAGCAGAACATGGTCCTCTGTAGTTCAGTTAGTAGAACATGGTCCTCTGTAGTTCAGTTAGTAGAACATGGTCCTCTGTAGTTCAGTTAGTAGAACATGGTCCTCTGTAGATCAGTTAGTAGAACATGGTCCTCTGTAGAACATGGTCCTCTGTAGTTCAGTTAGTAGAACATGGTCCTCTGTAGTTCAGTTAGTAGAGCATGGTCCTCTGTAGTTCAGTTAGTAGAACATGGTCCTCTGTAGTTCAGTTAGTAGAACATGGTCCTCTGTAGTTCAGTTAGTAGAACATGGTCCTCTGTAGATAAGTTAGTAGAACATGGTCCTCTGTAGAACATGGTCCTCTGTAGTTCAGTTAGTAGAACATGGTCCTCTGTAGTTCAGTTAGTAGAACATGGTCCTCTGTAGTTCAGTTAGTAGAACATGGGCCTCTGTAGTTCAGTTAGTAGAACATGGTCCTCTGTAGTTCAGTTAGTAGAACATGGTCCTCTGTAGATCAGTTAGTAGAAAATGGTCCTCTGTAGAACATGGTCCTCTGTAGTTCAGTGATTAGAACATGGTCCTCTGTAGATCAGTTAGTAGAACATGGTCCTCTGTAGTTCAGTTAGTAGAACATGGTCATCTGTAGAGCAGTTAGTAGAACATGGTCCTCTGTAGAACATGGTCCTCTGTATATCAGTTAGTAGAACATGGTCCTCTGTAGTTCAGTTAGTAGAACATGGTCCTCTGTAGTTCAGTTAGTAGAACATGGTCCTCTGTAGATCAGTTAGTAGAACATGGTCCTCTGTATTTCAGTTAGTAGAACATGGTCCTCTGTAGTTCAGTTAGTAGAACATGGTCCTCTGTAGATCAGTTAGTAGAACATGGTCCTCTGTAGTTCAGTTAGTAGAACATGGTCCTCTGTAGTTCAGTTAGTAGAACATGGTCCTCTGTAGATCAGTTAGTAGAACATGGTCCTCTGTATTTCAGTTAGTAGAACATGGTCCTCTGTAGTTCAGTTAGTAGAACATGGTCCTCTATAATTCAGTTAGTAGAACATGATCCTCTGTAGTTCAGTTAGTACAACATGGTCCTCTGTAGTTCAGTTAGTAGAACATAGTCCTCTGTAGTTCAGTTAGTAGAACATGGTCCTCTGTAGATCAGTTAGTAGAACATGGTCCTCTGTAGTTCAGTTAGTAGAACGTGGTTCTCTGTAGTTCAGTTAGTAGAACATGATCCTCTGTAGATCAGTTAGTAGAACATGTTCCTCTGTAGAACATGGTCCTCTGTAGATCAGTTAGTAGAACATGGTCCTCTGTAGTTCAGTTAGCAGAACATGGTCCTCTGTAGATCAGTTAGTAGAACATGGTCCTGTGTAGAACATGGTCCTCTGTAGAACATGGTCCTCTGTAGTTAAGTTAGTAGAACATGGTCCTCTGTAGTTCAGTTAGTAGAACATGGTCCTCTGTAGATCAGTTAGTAGAACATGTACCTCTGTAGAACATGGTCCTCTGTAGATCAGTTAGTAGAACATGGTCCTCTGTAGTTCAGTTAGCAGAACATGGTCCTCTGTAGATAAGTTAGTAGAACATGGTCCTTTGTAGAACATGGTCCTCTGTAGTTGAGTTAGTGGAACATGGTCCTCTGTAGTTCAGTTAGTAGAACATGGTCCTCTGTAGTTCAGTTAGTAGAACATGGACCTCTGTAGTTCAGTTAGTAGAACATGGTCCTCTGTAGATCAGTTAGTAGAACATGGTCCTCTGTAGAACATGGTCCTCTGTAGTTCAGTTAGTAGAACATGGTCCTCTGTAGTTCAGTTAGTAGAACATGGTCCTCTGTAGATCAGTTAGTAGAACATGGTCCTCTGTAGTTCAGTTAGTAGAACGTGGTTCTCTGTAGTTCAGTTAGTAGAACATGATCCTCTGTTGATCAGTTAGTAGAACATGTTCCTCTGTAGAACATGGTCCTCTGTAGATCAGTTAGTAGAACATGGTCCTCTGTAGTTCAGTTAGCAGAACATGGTCCTCTGTAGATCAATTAATAGAACATGGTCCTGTGTAGAACATGGTCCTCTGTAGAACATGGTCTTCTGTAGTTAAGTTAGTAGAACATGGTCCTCTGTAGTTCAGTTAGTAGAACATGGTCCTCTGTAGATCAGTTAGTAGAACATGTACCTCTGTAGAACATGGTCCTCTGTAGATCAGTTAGTAGAACATGGTCCTCTGTAGTTCAGTTAGCAGAACATGGTCCTCTGTAGATAAGTTAGTAGAACATGGTCCTTTGTAGAACATGGTCCTCTGTAGTTGAGTTAGTGGAACATGGTCCTCTGTAGTTCAGTTAGTAGAACATGGTCCTCTGTAGTTCAGTTAGTAGAACATGGACCTCTGTAGTTCAGTTAGTAGAACATGGTCCTCTGTAGATCAGTTAGTAGAACATGGTCCTCTGTAGAACATGGTCCTCTGTAGTTTAGTTAGTAGAACATGGTCCTCTGTAGTTCAGTTAGTAGAACATGGTCCTCTGTAGTTCAGTTAGTAGAACATGGTCCTCTGTAGTTCAGTTAGTAGAACATGGTCCTCTGTAGATGAGTTCGTAGAACATGGTCCTCTGTAGAACATGGTCCTCTGTAGTTCAGTGAGTAGAACATGGTCCTCTGTAGATCAGTTAGTAGAACATGGTCCTCTGAAGTTCAGTTAGTAGAACATGGTCATCTGTAGTTCAGTTAGTAGAACATGGTCCTCTGTAGAGCATGGTCCTCTGTAGCTCAGTTAGTAGAACGTGGTCCTCTGTATATCAGTTAGTAGAACATGGTCCTCTGTAGTTCAGTTAGTAGAACATGGTCCTCTGTAGAACATGGTCCTCTGTAGTTAGTAGAACATGGTCCTCTGTAGCTCAGTTAATAGAACATGGTCCTCTGTAGAGCATGGTCCTCTGTAGCTCAGTTAGTAGAACGTGGTCCTCTGTAGATGAGTTAGTAGAACATGGTCCTCTGTAGATCAGTTAGTTGAACATCGTCCTCTGTAGATCAGTTAGTTGAACATGGTCCTCTGTAGATCAGTTAGTAGAACATGGTCCTCTGTAGATCAGTTAGTAGAACATGGTCCTCTGTAGTTCGTTTAGTAGAACATGGTCCTCTGTAGTTCAGTCAGTTGAACATGGTCCTCTGTAGATCAGTTAGTAGAACATGGTCCTCTGTAGTTCAGTTAGTTGAACATGGTCCTCTGTAGATCAGTTAGTAGAACATGGTCCTCTGTAGATCAGTTAGTAGAACATGGTCGTCTTTAGAACATGGTCCTCTGTAGATCAGTTAGTAGAACATGGTCCTCTGTTGTTCAGTTAGTAGAACATGGTCCTCTGTAGTTCAGTTAGTAGAACATGATCCTCTGTAGATCAGTTAGTAGAACATGGTCCTCTGCACTTCAGTTAGTAGAACATGTTCCTCTGTAGTTCAGTTAGTAGAACATGGTCCTCTGTAGTTCAGTTAGTACAACATGGTCCTCTGTAGATCAGTTAGTAGAACATGGTCCTCTGTAGATCAGTTAGTAGAACATGGTCCTCTGTAGATCAGTTAGTAGAACATGGTCCTCTGTAGATCAGTTAGTAGAACATGGTCCTCTGTAGATCAGTTAGTAGAACATGGTCCTCTGTAGTTCAGTTAGTAGAACATCGTCCTCTGTAGTTCAGTTAGTTGAACATGATCCTCTGTAGAACAGTTAGTAGAAGATGGTCCTCTGTAGATCAGTTAGTTGAACATGGTCCTCTGTAGATCATTTAGTAGAACATGGTCCTCTGTAGATCAGTTAGTTGAACATGGTCCTCTGTAGATCAGTTAGTAGAACATGGTCCTCTGTAGATCAGTTAGCTGAACATGGTCCTCTGTAGTTCAGTTAGTAGAACATGGTTCTCTGTAGATCAGTTAGTTGAACATGGTCCTCTGTAGATCAGTTAGTAGAACATGGTCCTCTGTAGATCAGTTAGTAGAACATGGTCCTCTGTAGATCAGTTAGTAGAACA
This sequence comes from Salmo trutta, assembly GCF_901001165.1. Lineage (NCBI taxonomy): Eukaryota > Metazoa > Chordata > Actinopteri > Salmoniformes > Salmonidae > Salmo > Salmo trutta. The sequence goes on along the minus strand of NC_042963.1, from coordinate 59,353,222 downwards.
TGGTCCTCTGTAGTTCAGTTAGTTGAACATGGTCCTCTGTAGATCAGTTAGTAGAACATGGTCTTCTGTAGATCAGTTAGTTGAACATGGTCCTCTGTAGATCAGTTAGTAGAACATGGTCCTCTGTAGATCAGTTAGTAGAACATGGTCCTCTGTAGATCAGTTAGTAGAACATGGTCCTCTGTAGATCAGTTAGTAGAAGATGATCCTCTGTAGATCAGTTAGTAGAACATGGTCCTCTGCACTTCAGTTAGTAGAACATGTTCCTCTGTAGTTCAGTTAGTAGAACATGGTCCTCTGTAGTTCAGTTAGAACAACATGGTCCTCTGTAGATCAGTTAGTAGAACATGGTCCTCTGTAGATCAGTTAGTAGAACATGGTCCTCTGTAGATCAGTTAGTAGAACATGGTCCTCTGTAGATCAGTTAGTAGAACATGGTCCTCTGTAGTTCAGTTAGTTGAACATGGTCCTCTGTAGATCAGTTAGTAGAACATGGTCCTCTGTAGATCAGTTAGTAGAACATGGTCCTCTGTAGTTCAGTTAGTAGAACATCGTCCTCTGTAGTTCAGTTAGTTGAACATGGTCCTCTGTAGAACAGTTAGTAGAAGATGGTCCTCTGTAGATCAGTTAGTTGAACATGGTCCTCTGTAGATCATTTAGTAGAACATGGTCCTCTGTAGATCAGTTAGTTGAACATGGCCCTCTGTAGATCAGTTAGTAGAACATGGTCCTCTGTAGATCAGTTAGCTGAACATGGTCCTCTGTAGTTCAGTTCGTAGAACATGGTTCTCTGTAAATCAGTTAGTTGAACATGGTCCTCTGTAGATCAGTTAGTAGAACATGGTCCTCTGTAGATCAGTTAGTAGAACATGGTCCTCTGTAGATCAGTTAGTAGAACATGGTCCTCTGTAGTTCAGTTAGTTGAACATGGTCCTCTGTAGATCAGTTAGTAGAACATGGTCCTCTGTAGATCAGTTAGTAGAACATGGTCCTCTGTAGATCAGTTAGTAGAACATGGTCCTCTGTAGATCAGTTAGTAGAAGATGGTCCTCTGTAGTTCAGTTAGTTGAACATGGTCCTCTGTAGATCAGTTAGTAGAACATGGTCCTCTGTAGATCAGTTAGTAGAACATGGTCCTCTGTAGTTCAGTTAGTAGAACATCGTCCTCTGTAGTTCAGTTAGTTGAACATGGTCCTCTGTAGAACAGTTAGTAGAAGATGGTCCTCTGTAGATCAGTTAGTTGAACATGGTCCTCTGTAGATCATTTAGTAGAACATGGTCCTCTGTAGATCAGTTAGTTGAACATGGTCCTCTGTAGATCAGTTAGTAGAACATGGTCCTCTGTAGATCAGTTAGCTGAACATGGTCCTCTGTAGTTCAGTTAGTAGAACATGGTTCTCTGTAGATCAGTTAGTTGAACATGGTCCTCTGTAGATCAGTTAGTAGAACATGGTCCTCTGTAGATCAGTTAGTAGAACATGGTCCTCTGTAGATCAGTTAGTAGAACATGGTCCTCTGTAGTTCAGTTAGTTGAACATGGTCCTCTGTAGATCAGTTAGTAGAACATGGTCCTCTGTAGATCAGTTAGTTGAACATGGTCCTCTGTAGATCAGTTAGTAGAACATGGTCCTCTGTAGATCAGTTAGTTGAACATGGTCCTCTGTAGATCAGTTAGTAGAACATGGTCCTCTGTAGATCAGTTAGTAGAACATGGTCCTCTGTAGAGCAGTTAGTAGAACATGGTCCTCTGTAGATCAGTTAGTAGAACATGGTCCTCTGTAGTTCAGTTAGTAGAACATCGTCCTCTGTAGTTCAGTTAGTTGAACATGGTCCTCTGTAGAACAGTTAGTAGAAGATGGTCCTCTGTAGATCAGTTAGTTGAACATGGTCCTCTGTAGATCATTTAGTAGAACATGGTCCTCTGTAGATCAGTTAGTTGAACATGGTCCTCTGTAGATCAGTTAGTAGAACATGGTCCTCTGTAGATCAGTTAGCTGAACATGGTCCTCTGTAGTTCAGTTAGTAGAACATGGTTCTCTGTAGATCAGTTAGTTGAACATGGTCCTCTGTAGATCAGTTAGTAGAACATGGTCCTCTGTAGATCAGTTAGTAGAACATGGTCCTCTGTAGATCAGTTAGTAGAACATGGTCCTCTGTAGTTCAGTTAGTTGAACATGGTCCTCTGTAGATCAGTTAGTAGAACATGGTCCTCTGTAGATCAGTTAGTTGAACATGGTCCTCTGTAGATCAGTTAGTAGAACATGGTCCTCTGTAGATCAGTTAGTTGAACATGGTCCTCTGTAGATCAGTTAGTAGAACATGGTCCTCTGTAGATCAGTTAGTTGAACATGGTCCTCTGTAGTTCAGTTAGTAGAACATGGTTCTCTGTAGATCAGTTAGTTGAACATGGTCCTCTGTAGATCAGTTAGTAGAACATGGTCCTCTGTAGATCAGTTAGTAGAACATGGTCCTCTGTAGATCAGTTAGTTGAACATGGTCCTCTGTAGTTCAGTTAGTAGAACATGGTCCTCTGTAGATCAGTTAGTAGAACATGGTCCTCTGTAGATCAGTTAGTTGAACATGGTCCTCTGTAGATCAGTTAGTAGAACATGGTCCTCTGTAGATCAGTTAGTAGAAAATGGTCCTCTGTATATCAGTTAGTAGAACATGGTCCTCTGTAGATCAGTTAGTAGAACATGGTCCTCTGTAGATCAGTTAGTAGAACATGGTCCTCTGTAGAGCAGTTAGTAGAACATGGTCCTCTGTAGATCAGTTAGTTGAACATGGGCCTTGCAACACCAGGATAGTGGGTTCAATACTCGGGACCACATATATGTAACATGTTTGCACTAATGACTATGTGGCTTTGGCTAAAAGCATCTGTCAAATTGCATAAAATAGGATAGGCCTACAGTAAGAAACAAAATGTCATTCAGTTATGATGTCAAAGGAGACAAGGTTATAATATAGTATTAACCATTGGACGAGACCCCAGGACGAGTAGCTGCTGCCTTTGCAACAGCTAATAGTGATCCTAATAAAATACCAGATACTGAATCAGTGAATACAAGTTCTGTATTATTATTATTATTTTTATTCACAACTAAAAGTTTCAGCTATGCAGTGAACCATAGTTATAGCTAGAGCCCACTTCAACATAATGCTACAACACGGTTTGTGTTGTTGCTGCAGACAAAACACTAAATTCTGGAATTAGCTTTGTTGAGAGGAGCAATCTTTTCTATCAGACAAATACAATATGAAACTAGCCATATATAAATATTAAAACAATTTAGAAGGGGATTTCTACTACAGTCTGCTGTATTTACTGCTACCCATGTGGTTCAAACATGCTGTATTGTCCTGCAGGGAGAAGATGGACTATATTTACTGCTGCCCATGTGGTTTATAAATGCTGTATTGTCCTGCAGGGAGAAGATGGACTATTATGAGTGTGAACAAAACAAAAATAAGTGCATTTTACCAACAAAACCTTTGAACATAAATGACATGATCTGCTGTCCTCTGTCATTGTACCTGACAGGGAGAAGATAGGCTACTATGATAGTGTAAACATTATAAAGCCGGAGGATGCAGCCATCCTGTTCAAGGCAGAAGGACACTACCCCAAGAGGTTAACAGTGGAGGCATGGACCTCATACAGAGACTACAGGAACAGGAAATATGGAGTCCTGCTCAAGTACGTACACTGTTCTGTTATATCGGTCAAACAGTCGTTTAAATAAGGACTTTCAAATCAACGTCATCATAAGCTTTCCTTTTTGTGATGTATTGACTATTCACACTACAGTTTTGTAGCCTGGGAAACAGTCTCTTTACCCATCATTCCACTCCTTGCCACTCCTTGTCATGCATTTGGCAATGACAATAAGTGGAATGTTAGCTAAAGAGACAGGTACCCTGGCTAACAGTTTAGGGTTTACCCAAACTCAACTGTTATCTCAGATATCTTTTCACATTGCCATATTTACAGGCCAGCCCAGTACAGCTTGGCTTGGTATGGCCCTATAGTATGGTAGATGGTAACCAGGCCAGGTGTGGCCCTATAGTATGGTAGATGGTAACCAGGCCAGGTATGCCCCTTAGTATGGTAGATGGTAACCAGGCCAGGTATGGCCCTATAGCGTGGTAGATGGTAACCAGGCCAGGTATGGCCCTATAGCGTGGTAGATGGTAACCAGGCTAGGTGTGGCCTTATAGTATGGTAGATGGTAACCAGGCCAGGTGTGGCCCTATAGTATGGTAGATGGTAACCAGGCCAGGTGTGGCCCTATAGCGTGGTAACCAGGCCAGGTGTGGCCCTATAGTATGGTAGATGGTAACCAGGCCAGGTGTGGCCCTATAGCGTGGTAGATGGTAACCAGGCCAGGTGTGGCCCTGTAGTATGGTAGATGGTAACCAGGCCAGGTGTGGCCCTGTAGTATGGTAGTAGGTAACCAGGCCAGGTGTGGCCTATAGCGTGGTAGATGGTAACCAGGCCAGGTGTGGCCCTGTAGCGTGGTAGATGGTAACCAGGCCAGGTGTGGCCCTATAGCGTGGTACATGGTAACCAGGCCAGGTGTGGCCCTATAGCGTGGTACATCGTAACCAGGCCAGGTGTGGCCCTATAGCGTGGTACATGGTAACCAGGCCAGGTGTGGCACTATAGCGTGGTAGATGGTAACCAGGCCAGGTGTGGCCCTACAGCGTGGCAGATGGTAACCAGGCCAGGTGTAGCCCTGTAGTGTGAATCAGGCATTATTGACAGACTTTGTTATTGAGATTTAGTTATTGACACTTAGTTATTGACACGTAGTTATTGACACTTAGTTAATGAGATTTAGTTTTGCTGGTTCTGTGACATTCCAAAACAATTCACAAGATTTGGTCTTTTTCTCTCCCTGTAGGAATGGCGAGGACTGGCGCTCCAACAGGGTGATTCTGAATAGAGAGGTGATCTCTCCCAAGGTGTTGGGGAACTTTGTTCCTCTGTTGGATGAAGTTGGACAGGACTTTGTGGCCCGGGTACATAAGAAGATAGAAAGGAGTGGACAGGGCAAATGGACCACCGATCTTTCTCAAGAACTCTTCAAATACGCTCTGGAATGTAAGTCCGTTTCACCTAATATTTACTTGTGGCTGTCTTGAAACCTGTGATGACCATGTTTTATACACTGACTCATACCAGTACAGTGCCTTGCAAAAGTATTCATCTCCCTTGGCATTTTTCCTATTTCGTTGCATTATAACCTGTAATTTAAATTGATTTTTATTTGGATTTCATGTAATGGACATACACAAAATAGTCCAAATTGGTGAAGTGAAATGAAAAAATTACTTGTTTCAAAAGATTTAAAAAAAATTACATCGGAAAAGTGGTGCGTGCATATGTATTCACCCCCTTTGCTACGAAGTCCCTAAATAAGATCTGGTGCAGCCAATTACCTTCAGAAGTCACACAATTAGTTAAATAAAGTCCACCTGTGTGCAATCTAAGTGTCACATGATCTGTCACATGATCTCGGTATATATACACCTGTTATGAAAGGCCCCAGAGTCTGCAACACCACTAAGCAAGGGGCACCACCAAGCAAGTGGCACAATGAAGACAAAGGAGCTCTCCAAACAGGTCAGGGACAAAGTTGTGGAGAAGTACAAATCAGGGTTGGGTTATAAAAAATATCCAAAACTTTGAACATCCCATGGAGCACCATTATTAAAAAATTGAAAGAATATGGCACCGCAACAAACCTGCCAAGAGAGGGCCGTCCACCAAAACTCACGGACTAGGTAAGGAGGGCATTAATCAGAAAGGCAACAAAGACAACCCTGAAGGAGCTGCAAAGCTCCACATTGGAGATTGGAGTATCTGTCCATAGGACTACTTTAAGCCGTACACTCCACAGAGCTGGGCTTTATGGAAGAGTGGCCAGAAAGAGCCATTGCTTAAAGAAAAAAAGAAAACACATTTGGTGTTCGCCAAAAGGTATGTGGGAGACTCTCCAAGTATATGGAAGAAGGAACTCTGGTCAGATGATACTAAAATTGAGCATTTTGGCCATCAAGGAAAATGTCTGGCGCAAACCCCACACCTTTCATCACCCCATGAATATCATCCCCATAGTGAAGCATGGTGGTGGCAGCATCATGCTGTGGGGATGTTTTTCCATCGGCGGAGACTGGGAAATTGAAGGAATGATGGATGTCACTAAATACAGGAAAATCCTTGAGGACACCTGTTTCAGTCTTCCAGAGATTTGAGACTGGGACGTAGGTTCACCTTCCAGCAGGACAATGACCCTAAGCATACTGCTAAAGCAACACTCGAGTGGTTTAAGGGGAAACATTTAAATGTCTTGGAATGGCCTAGTCAAAGCCCAGACCTCAATCCAATTGAGAATCTGTGGTATAACTTAAAGATTTCTGTACACCAGCGGAACCTATCCAACTTGAAGGAGCTGGAGCAGTTTTGCCTTGAAGAATGGGCAAAAATCCCAGTGGCTATATGTGCCAAGCTTATAGAGACGTACCCCAAGAGACTTGCAGCTGTAATTGTTGCAAAAGGTGGCTCTACAAAGTATTGACTTTGGGGGGTTGAAAAGTTACACATGCTCAAGTTATCTGTTTTTTGTCTTATTTCTTGTTTGTTTCACAATAAAAAATATTTTTGCATCTTCAGAGTGGTAGGCATGTTGTGTAAATCAAATGATACAACCCCCCCAAAAATCTATTTTAATTCCAGGTTGTAAGGCAATAAAATAGGAAAAATGCCAAAGGGGGGTGAATACTTTCACAAGCCACTGTACCAGATTGTCTCAAATACTGTAAGGTTAACATCTTATATTTCTGCTAATATCTTACTTAGGTCCATCGCTCCTTAGGGGTCATAGGACATCGACAACTGGTGTCTTAGGCTGGCGGAATATACTGTCCTCTACTGTATATTATACTATATTTACCTGATATTGTTGTATGTACACTAAGTTCAGTATGGTACAATGTCTCACATGTGCAGTGCTGTAATGCGGTAGGTTCTGTATGGAAGCCGTCTGTGTCTAACCTGTGTTCTCTCCTCTCCAGCGGTGGGTTCGATGCTGTATGTGAATGTCTGTGTCTAACCTGTGTTCTCTCCAGCGGTGGGTTCGATGCTGTATGTGAATGTCTGTGTCTAACCTGTGTTCTCTCCTCTCCAGCGGTGGGTTCGATGCTGTATGTGAATGTCTGTGTCTAACCTGTGTTCTCTCCTCTCCAGCGGTGGGTTCGATGCTGTATGTGAATGTCTGTGTCTAACCTGTGTTCTCTCCTCTCCAGCAGTGGGTTCGATGCTGTATGTGAATGTCTGTGTCTAACCTGTGTTCTCTCCTGTCCAGCAGTGGGTTCGATGCTGTATGTGAATGTCTGTGTCTAACCTGTGTTCTCTCCTCTCCAGCAGTGGGTTCGATGCTGTATGTGAATGCCTGTGTCTAACCTGTGTTCTCTTCTCTCCAGCGGTGGGTTCAGTTCTGTATGGGGAGCGTCTGGGCCTGATGTTGGACTACATCAACCCTGAGGCCCAACACTTCATTGACTGCATCTCTCTGATGTTCAAGACTACCTCTCCCATGCTGTACATCCCCCCGGCCATGCTGAGGAGGGTAGGAGCCAAGATCTGGAGAGATCACGTAGAGGCCTGGGATGGCATCTTCAACCAGGGTAGGACAATGCTCATAGCATATCCCTGTGATATCTGCAAACATTGAAGGATCAGGGCCAGGGGGAGGATCAGGGCCAAGGAGAAGGGTCAGGGCCAGGGGGAAGGATCAGGGCCAAGGGATGGGATAGGATAGGGTCAAGGGATGGGATAGGGTCAAGGGAGGACTTAAGGTCAAGGGGAAGGGCCACAAGGAAGGGTTTGGGCCAAGGGGAAGGATCAGGGCCAAGGGGAAGGATCAGGGCCACGGATCAGGGCCAAGGGGAAGGATAGGGTCAAGGGGAAGACTTAAGGTCAAGGGGAAGGGCCACAGGGAAGGGTTAGGGCGAAGGGGAAGGGCTAGGAACAAGGGGAAGGGATAAAGCCAAGGGGAATGGATAAAGCCAAGGGGAATGGTTAGGGAGGAAACATTGAAAGTTTAGGGCCAAGGGGTAGGGCCAACCATTGAAGGATTAGGGCCAAAGGGAAGGATTAGGGCCAAACATGGAATGTTTAGGGCTGAGGGGAAGAGTTAGGGAGCAAACATTAAAGGGTTAAGGACAAGGGTTAGGGCCAGTGGGAAGTGTTAGGACTGTAATCTATTTAGGGAAACGAAAAAAAGTAAAGTGATCCGTATGATGCATTTAAGATCACAGATAACACTGTGCTGGTGCTTTGTCTGTATCAGTAGCTATGTTGGTTCACTGTTAAACTGTCCTGATTACATGTGCCCCCAGCGGACCGCTGCATCCAGAACATCTACAGGACGATGCGTCAGGACACCAACACCCACGGGAAGTATCCAGGAGTCCTGGCCAGCCTTCTGGTGTTAGACAAGCTGTCTATAGAGGATATCAAGGCCAGCGTCACTGAACTGATGGCTGGAGGGGTAGACACGGTAATAACTTGTATATAACCTCTCTAGAAAACATCGATAACAAGCTGTCTTTAGAGGACATCAAGGCCAGCGTCGCTGAACCGGTGGCAGAAGGGGTAGACACGGTATCAAAGTTGATAATGACTTCCAACAGTAATCACTTTATCCTGTTGTTTAGACCTGGTTCTGTGAGGCTGAATGAGAGATATCCAAGTCAACTGATTAGTTAACTACCAGATAGTTCATGAACAGTTGTCTCTAGTAGTTAGCATTCTACTCTGTAATGTATTTCAGACGTCTATCACCCTGCTGTGGACTCTATATGAGCTGGCCAGACACCCTGACCTCCAGGAGGAGTTGAGGGCTGAGGTGGCTGTAGCCAGACAGTCTACTCAGGGAGACATGCTACAGATGCTGAAGATGATACCGCTGGTCAAAGGAGCACTGAAGGAAACTCTGAGGTCAGACAGACAGACAAGATGATTGACCAACGATAGCTGATGTTAACTACAATGACTACCTAAACAAGACAATAACTACAATACCAATTATTATAAACCCACAACAACAGTATACCATTTTTAAAAAATGTTATTTCAACTTTATTTAACCAGGTAGGCTAGTTGAGAACAAGTTCTCAATTATAACTGTGACCTGGCCAAGATAAAGGAAAGCAGTTCGACACATACAACAACACAGAGTTACAAATGGAATAAACAAACATACAGTCAATAATACAGTAGGATAAAAAGTCTATATACAGTGTGCGCAAATGAGGTGAGATAAAGGAGGTAAGGCAAATAGGCCATAGTTGTGAAATAATTACAATATACCAATTTAACACTGGAGTGATTGATGTGCAGAAGATGAATGTGCAAGTAGAGATACTGGGGTGCAAAGGTGCAAGATACATAAACAAATACAGTATGGGGATGAGGTAGTTGGATGGGCTATTTACAGATGGGATATGTACAGGTGCAGTGATCTGTGAGCTGCTCTGACAGCTGATGCTTAAAGCTAGTGAGGGAGATATGAGTCTCCAGCTTCAGTGATTTTTGCAGTTCGTTCCAGTCATTGACAGCAGAGAACTGGAAGGAAAGGTGGCCAACGGAGGAATTAGCTTTGGGGGTGACCAGTGAAATATACCTGCTGGAGCGCGTGCTACGGGTGGGTGCTGCTATGGTGACCAGTGAGCTGAGGTCAGGTGGGGCTTTACCTAGCAAACACTTATAGATGACCTGGAGCCAGTGGGTTTGGCGACAAATATGAAGAGAGGGCCAGCCAACGAGAGCATACAGGTCGCAGTGGTGGGTAGTATATGGGGCTTTGGTGACAAAACGGATGGCACTGTGATAGACTGCATTCAGTTTGCTGAGTAGAGTGTTGGAGGCTATTTTGTAGATGACATTGCCGAAGTCAAGGATTGGTAGGATAGTGTAATGTTCGTCGCCTGGTGACGAGGAAGCGGACCAAAACGCAGCTGGGAGCGAACACATGTTTATTCAACACACTGGAATTAAACATGGGAATCGACAGAACCCAACATAGAAATAACCCACCTAGAGCCAACACAAGGCTAAAACGTAAACATAAAACAAACCAAGGAAAAATACCCAACATGACACACCCTGACCCAAAATACCCGAGTTCACCTGGTCAGGCCGTGACAGAACCCCCCCCCAACGGTGCGTACTCCCGGCGCACCAAACTTAAGTCTATTAGGGGGGGGGACCCGGGTGGGCGCCTCACCCTCGGTGGAGGCTCTGGCCCCGGGCGTGTTCTCTCCCCTGCCTTCACCTTAACCCTACCCCTCTGACCCGGACTGGACCACTGTGGAGCGGCATGCTCAGGCTCCGGAGCGGAGCCGTCGACCGGAACAGGATTGGGCACCGGTGGACAGGACACGGGCCGTGCCGGACTGTGGACACGCACCGTGGGCTTGGTGCGGGGAACAGGAACGGGCCGGACAGGACCGGGGACACGTACCACTAACCTGGTGCGGGGAGCAGGGACGGGCCGGACAGGACTGGGGACACGCACCACTAACCTGGTGCGGGGAGCAGGAACGGGCCGGACAGGACTGGGGACACGCACCACTAACCTGGTGCGGGGAGCAGGAACGGGCCGGACAGGACTGGGGACACACACCACTAACCTGGTGCGGGGAGCAGGAACGGGCCGGACAGGACTGGGGACACCCACCACTAACCTGGTGGTGGGAGCAGGAACGGGCCAGACAGGACTGGGGACACGCACCACTAACCTGGTGCGGGGAGCAGGGACGGGCCAGACAGGACTGTGAACACGTACTGGTGAGCTGAAGCGTGGAGCCGGTTTAGCCACTCGTCCTGGCTGGATGCCCATCCTAGCACGGCATGTGCTGGGCATGTCCACCGGACGCACCGGGCTGTGCGGGCGCACTGGCAACACAGCGCGCAACTCCGCTTCCCATGGCTTGGTGCAGGGAACAGGGACGGGCCGGGCAGGACTGTGGACACGCACTGTGGGCTTGGTGCGGGGAACAGGAACGGGCCAGACAGGACTGTGAACACGCACTGGTGAACTGAAGCGTGGAGCCGGTTTAGCCACTCGTCCTGGCTGGATGCCCCTCCTAGCACGGCATGTGCTGGGCATGTCCACCGGACGCACCGGGCTGTGCCAGCGCACTGGCGACACAGCGCGCAACTCCGCATACCATGGCTCCTCCTCCAGATCTTCCCTCTGCAGGTCCTCAATCAACTGCCTCATCATCTTCGTCTCTTCCTCCGCCGTCATCCCCCACGAGAGCAGTGGTCTGGGCTCTTCCTCTGCCCTTCCAGACCACCCCATTATCCCCCCCCCAAAAATTTTCTTGGGGGTGTTTTCCGGGCCTCCTCGACCGCCGCCTGCGACTCCGTCTACCGGCTGGCTTTATCTCCTCAACCTGGGAATCCTTCCGCCAGGGTCCTTTCCCCGACATGATCTCCTCCCAGGTCCAGAACTCCTTCCCCTCGCGAGCCCATCTCTCACGCTCCTTTTCCTCCCGCTGCTTGGTCCTGGTTCGGTGGGGTGTTCTGTAACGTTCGTCGCCTGGTGACGAGGAAGCGGACCAAAACGCAGCTGGGAGCGAACACATGTTTATTCAACACACTGGAATTAAACATGTACACAAAAATCAAGAAAAATGCCGATACGTTACGTGCTCAAACAAAGAGACAACACCCCACAAACAGCGTGGGGAAAACAGCCACTGAAATGTGATCCCAATCAGAGACAATTAGCGACAGCTGTCTCTGATTGGGAATCGACAGAACCCAACATAGAAATAACCCACCTAGAGCCAACACAAGGCTAAAACGTAAACATAAAACAAACCAAGAAAAAATACCCAACATGACACACCCTGACCCAAAATACCCGAGTTCACCTGGTCAGGGCGTGACAGATAGTCAGTTTTACGAGGGTATGTTTGGCAGCATGAGTGAAGGATGCTTTGTTGCGAAGTAGGAAGCCGATTCTATATTTCATTTTGGATTGGAGATGCTTAATGTGAGTCTGGAAAGAGAGTTTACAGTCTAACCAGACACGTAGGTATTTGTAGTTGTCCACATATTCTATGTCAGAACCGTCTAGAGTAGTGATGCTGGACGGGCGGGCAGGTGTGGGCAGCGATCGGTTGAAGAGCATGCATTTAGTTTTACTTGCATTAAAGAGCAGCTGGAGGTCACGGAAGGAGAGTTGTATGGCATTGAAGCTCATCTGGAGGTTTATTAACACAGTGTCCAAAGAAGGGTCAGAAGTATACAGAATGGTGACGTATGCGTAGAGGTGTATCAGAAAATCACCAGCAGCAAGAGTGACATCATTGATGTATACAGAGAAGAGAGTCGGCCCAAGAATTGAACCTTGTGGCACTCCCATAGACTGCCAGAGGTCCAGACAACAGGCCCTCAGATTTGACACACTGAACTCTCTCTGAGAAGTTGTTGGTGAACCAGGCGAGGCAGTAATTTGAGAAGCCAAGGCTGTTGAGTCTGCCAATAAGAATGTGATGATTGACAGAGTTGAATGCCTTGGCCAGCTGCACAGTAATGTCTCTTATCGATGGCGGTTATGATATTGTTTATGACCTTGAGCGTGGCTGAGGTGCACCCATGACCAGCTCGGAAACCAGATTGCATAGCGGAGAAGGTACAGTGGGATTCGAAATGGTCGGTGATCTGTTTGTGATATGATCTGCTTGGCTTTCGAAGCCCTTAGAAAGGCAGGGTAGGATAGATATAGGTCAGTAGCAGTTTGGGTCTAGAGTGTCTCCCCCTTTGAAGAGGGGGATGACCGCGGCAGCTTTCCAATCTTTGGGGATCTCAGACAATACGAAAGAGAGGTCGAACAGGCTAGTAATAGGGGTTGCAACAATTTCGGCTGATATTTTTAGGAAGTGAGGGTCCAGATTTTTTAGCCTTGCTGATTTGTAGGGGTCTAGATTTTGCAGCTCTTTCAGAACATCAGCTATCTGAATTTGGGTGAAGGAGAAATGGGGAGGCTTGGGCAAGTTGCTGTGGGGGGTGCAGGGCTGTTGACCGGGGGTAGTGGTAGCCAGGTGGAAAGCATGGTCAGCCGTAGAAAAATGCTTATTGAAATTCTCAATTATCGTGTATTTATCGGTGGTGACAGAGTTTCCTAGCCTCAGTGCAGTGGGCAGCTGGGAGGAAGTGCTCTTATTCTCCATGGACTTTACAATGTCCCAGAACTTTTTGGAGTTTGTGCTACAGGATGAAAATTTCTCTTTGAAAAAGCTAGCCTTTGCTTTCTTAACTGCCTGTGTATATTGGTTCCTATCTTCCCTGAAAAGTTGCATATCGCGGGTCTATTGGATGCTAATGCAGAACGCCACAGGATGTTTTGTGCTGGTCAAGGGCAGTCAGGTCTGGAGTGAACCAGGACTATATCTGTTCCTGGTTCAATTCTTTTTTGAAAGGGGCATGCTTATTTAAGATGGCAAGGGAAGCACTTTTAAAGAATAACCAGGCATCCTCAACTGACAGAATGAGGTCAATATCCTTCCAGGATACCCGGGCCAGGTCGATTAGAAAGGCCTGCTCACTGAAGTGTTTTAGGGAGAGTTTGACAGTGATGAGGGGTGGTCGTTTGACCGCAGACCCATTACGGATGCAGGCAATGAGGCTGAGATCCTGGTTGAAGAGAGCAGAAGTGTATTTGGAGGGTAGGTTGGTTAGGATGATATCTATGAGGGTGCCCGTGTTTATGGATTTGGGGTTGTACCTGGTAGGTTCATTGATCATTTGTGTGAGATTGAGGGCATCAAGCTTAGATTGTAGGATGGCCGGGGTGTTAAGCATGTCCCAGTTTAGGTCACCCAACAGAACAAACTCTGAAGATAGATGGGGGGCAATCAATTCACATAAGGTGTCCAGGTCACAGCTGGGGGCAGAGGGTGGTCTTTAGCAAGCGTCAACGGTGAGAGACTTGTTTCTGGAAAGGTGGATTTTTAAAAGTAGAAGCTCAAATTGTTTGGGCACAGACCTGGATAGTAGGACAGAACTCTGCAGGTTCTCTCTGCAATAGATTGCAACTCTGCCCCCTTTGGCAGTTATTTCTTGTAAGAAAATGTTATAGTTAGGGATGGAAATTTCAGGGTTTTTGGTGGTCTTCCTAAGCCAGGATTCAGACACGGCTAGGACATCCGGGTTGGCAGAGTGTGCTAAAGCAGTGAATAAAACAAACTTAGGGAGGCTTCTAATGTTAACATGCATGAAACCAAGGCTTTTACGGTTACAGAAGTCAACAAATGAGAGCGCCTGGGGAATGGGAGTGGAGCTAGGCACTGCAGGGCCTGGATTAACCTCTACATCACCAGAGGAACAGAGGAGGAGTAGGATAAGGGTACGGCTAAAGGCTATAAGAACTGGTCGTACGTTCGGAACAGAGAGTAAAAGGAACAGATTTCTGGGCACGATAGAATATATTCAAGGCATAATGTACAGACAAAAGTATGGTAGGATATGAATACAGTGGAGGTAAGCCTATGCATTGAGTGACGATGAGAGAGTTATTGTCTCTAGAAACATCATTTACACAAGGTGAGGTCGCCGCATGTGTGGGAGGTGGAACTAAAGGGTTAGCCAAGGCATGTTGAGCAGGGCTAGAGGCTCTACAGTGAAATAAGGCAATAATCACTAACCAAAACAGCAATGGACAAGGCATATTGACGTTAGTCAAAGTATATATCATGTCATTACTGAATATGTTTTTACGTCATTGCAATGGTGCAACCACCTAATGGTGGTTAGATAGAAGTCAAGTAACAATGATCACTTTTAGAGATACATTTCAGATATCGCTTAAACATCTATACTCTTCGTCTGTTGAGATGCCTGGGCCACCTACTGGTTAAGCATTAAGAATGTCAAGTCACCATCTTCTTCTGTCCGTCAGGCTTCATCCGGTTGCAGTCAGCTTACAGAGATACATTACAGAGGACATCGTCATTCAGAACTATCACATACCTTGTGGGGTAAGAGGAGACAACCTATGACATACGGTAGCTACTGTATTTACATTTGATCAGAGACTTTAGTTTGGGAGGGCAGTATGTTATGTGGTGTGTTCTCACTCTTTCTAGACTCTGGTCCAGTTGGGTCTCTATGCGATGGGTAGAGACCCAGATGTGTTCCCCAGACCTGAGAAGTACCTCCCGTCCCGCTGGCTGCGGACAGAGAACCAGTACTTCAGGAGCTTGGGCTTCGGGTTTGGACCCAGACAGTGTCTCGGACGGCGCATTGCTGAGACGGAGATGCAGCTCTTCCTTATACATGTGAGGATCACAGCTCAACGTTTGAATGACTGATTAAAATCCTTAAGAGTCAATCTAAGTAACATATTAAAAATAATTATATCAAAGTCTGTCAGTTTAAGCTAGAGATATCAGTTTTTTGCATGGGCTGCATCTCAATCCATGTCGGCCTTCCGCATCTGCGGTGGAAGGTGGCCGAGCTACAGCGATGTTTGTCAGACCATGAGACATCCCGAAAATCTGTCTTCTCATGAAAATGTTTGTAGTGTCCGAATACTAATATGACCCATCTATGGAAAGGGGAGACTCTCACAAACACAGTTGTGCTCTCTACGACCCCCACAAGTGTCAGGGGACTCGTCTGAAACACATGGAAATATGGAGGTCATTTTGAAACAACAGAAGTAAGGGGTTAAATATGTGACTGGCCACCTGGATTTGGTCTTATGTAAACAGTACAGTGAAATGGTTACTATAGTAGCAATATCAAAAGCAGAAAGTGTCCAGACAAACATATGTTATAAATATTAGATGACACTTACCAGACACACTTGTCTAAATTGATGGGTCATGTGAAAGAAATGCTAAAACCACCCCAACATCCACATCTAGCTAAGTGGACGGGTCACTATTATCTAGACATGTTCATGAAATACAATAGATGGCTGTAATCACCCCCAGACACACCTGGCTAACTTGATGGGTCATGTAATCATCTGGCAAAGTGTTTTGTTTAGACATGTAGCTAGCTAGCTAAACAGTGAAACGGCATAGTCCCAACTCATACTACTACCAACCAATACAAACATTGTCATAGCTGTAGTCTAAATGTCCAGGTAGCTAAAGCTAATCTACCAGGTTCAATGTTAGCTAGATAACATTAGGCTATAATGAAGAATGCAAATTAATATCTGATTTGAATAATATTACTACACAGATCAAACACGTAACGTTAGCTAGCAAGCTGGCAAGCTAACATTCGCTAGCTAGCTAACAGTACACTTTAACTTGCAATGAAAACAATTTTCTGACAAACTTAGAAACTTATAATATCTGAAAATGTAGCTGGACTCTTACATGGATAAATGCTTCACTACAGACTGGAGCCATTTAACTCCGTTCTGTTTGTAGCTGCATCTTGTTCCGCCAGCGTTGTCTCAAGTCACTCCGGTACACACTGACCGTGGCGTGTGCAGAAAGAAGCAAATCACTTTTTTCAACTGATCTGTCGACAGCACCTGCTAAATTCAGGACATAAATGTTGTTTAGAAAAGTATCAAAACTTTTGTAGTTCTGATTGGCTGACGTTATATCTTTCAAAAATGGTGCGGTAAAAAGGACTATCAACACAAACTGAACAGCTGAGGTTATAGAGAGAAGCATGCTACATGGCAGACCAATCCAAACTCATCTCTCGGCATGTCCAGCCCATCCATTATCTCAGCCAATCATGGCTAGCGGGAAGTTTCCTGCCTTTTTCCAAGGCTAAACAAAATATGCTCGTAATTTAACCATTTTATTTGTATTTACAGACGGAATACAAGTTTGCTATTAAAACATATATAAAAATGTCTTATGAACCACAAACTTGGTTACACACATGTCCTCACAAAAAAAGTGCTAAAATATTAATAAGCTGAACTATTTACAAATGGCATTGGTGTTCTTTTTACATCCCATGTGTAGATGATTAGATTGCACTTTCACCGTAGCTTGTACATGTTGTGATAGTCTTTGAAGCAGCCCCTCTCTGCCAGGAAACAAAAAGTGAACTGGCATTTCAGACAGAAGATCTGTCATTTCACTCTTTTGTCCCCCGTGTTTTGTGCAATGCTTGCAGTTCTTCCTTTTGTCTTTTGGCATGTGTGTTGGATAGTGGCGCTCACCTTGAATGGGGGGTCTTGTGATGGTTGTGAGGTTGCTTTGGGGCCCTAATTCAGCCATTCCCAACACCAGCTGCTCTCAGAAGGCAAACTGGGAGAGAGTGGTTTGTCCTTTTGCTTTGACCGTCTGCTTGTGGAGAATGAAAGCATTTACTGTGGCAATGACCACAAAAATGTAAAAATAAGTCTTATACCACTTCCTGGTCTTGTGGAGGACCTGGTAGAAGCCTATCAGAGCATCAGACTGCTCGACAACCCCCATGCTGGCATTGTAGTCTCTAACAGAAACAGGAATGGGGACATTCTTTCTCACCCATGCCACATTGGCATTTTTCACCCTCCTTGAGACATAGTCGCTATTGAATGCCTCATGCTATGTGGTGAACATGCTTACTTCCCTCAAACCGATAGAGTGGGGACTTGCTCCAGTTGTCAACAAGTCTTGATACCTTCACCAGTCCCATGTAAATCACAAAGGACACGTACTAGAGCATGTCACCATGGTGACAGGTTTCCATCTTCCTTCCCCCCTGCTGATTCTTGTCCCCATACCTGCTGGTATTACTAATGAGTGTTCCCAGTACAGAGGTGGCAAAGTAGAGGTGAAACAGCTGTAAGGGGTTGTGTGTTTCATCACTAACCAACTGTGGGCCTTCAGGTCGTTTGGTTTAAACCTACATTTTTCTGGCTCCTCGTCATCTTCAAGGACCGTATGCTAGTTTCAGCACAGGCCTGCCCTTATAAATTCATATGCCCATATATGGTAGTAAGTCACACCAAAGAGTTGAAGGCACCGATCAATAGCCAAGATACTCAGCTTTCTGCAGACACCCTGCTTTTGCAGATAGGGGCTACCGTTCTCATACAAGCCTGAATTAAATACATGCAAATCTAAAAGGGTCCCCAAATAATATTAAGAGGTTAAGGCAGATGAAAGTTGATATGTTCCAGAAGTAATTTCTGCCAAAAAATGCATTTTGATAAAAAATGTATGTTTACGTTCAAATGCCTCTCCTGTGAAGTGATGTGCGACATAGTTATGACGTATATTTTTACTGTCTTTTTTGACATTTATGAATGTGTTATTCAATGCGTTTCTATGGGCTATCGTAGTAAAAGACAAATTCTATATTTTATCAAATAATTGTTTACATTTTTTATACTTAAATGTGTCCTAAAATTCAAAATCAAATAGCTAAATGATCCATGGTATGACCGTCTTAAAACATTTCAAAAACATTTTTTTAAGCTTGAAAGACTTTGGGACTACTTTAGTTCAAACAACTTATTTCGTTTTGATTTAACTTTCATTTAGTTTAAATATTTTTTTTATTCAGCTACAATTTTTCCTTCCAATAGAACAATGTGACAGGAAGACAGAACAGGCATATGGTTGTAACACTGTACCTTTTTCTCTGTCACTGCAGATGCTGGAGAACTTCAGAGTAGATAAACAGCGTCAGGTGGAGGTGCACAGTACCTTTGAGTTGATCTTGTTGCCAGAGAAGCCCATTCTTCTGACCCTGAAGCCTCTAAAGAGCAGCCAGTGAAATCATGAAGCCTCTACACAGCAGCTGGTGACATCATGAAGTCTCTAGACAGCAGCCGGTGACATCATGAAGCCTCTACACAGCAGCCGGTGACTTTCATAAAATCACAAGTGTAATACATCAAAATAAAGCTTAACTTCTTGTTAATCCAGCCGCTGTGTCAGATTTCAAAAAAGGCTTTACGGCGAAAGCATACCATGCGATTATCTGAGGACAGTGCCCCGCATACAAACACATGAAAAACATATTTCAACCAGGCAGGTGCGCACGAAAGTCAGAAATAGCGATATAATAAATGCCTTACCTTTGATGATCTTCTTCTGTTGGCACTCCAAAAGGTCCCAGTTACATCACAAATGGTCCTTTTTAAAAAAAATGTCCTTCTTTATATCCATAAAAACTCAGTTTACCTGGTGCGCTTCAGTCAATAATCCACCCAGTTTCCCTCCATCAATATATATACAAAATGAATCCCAAACATTACTAATAAACTTTTCCAAAGAAGTCAAACAACGTTTATAATCAAACCTTAGGTACCTTAATAGGTAAATAAATGATACAATTTAAGACGGAGAATCGTTATTGTCTTTAACAGAGAAAAATACCAAAGAACGCGCTCTCTTCCATGCGCTTGGAAACACTACAGCCAAAATGGGAGCCACCTAGAAAAACGACAATTTCTGGCTCATTTTTCCAAAAACCAGCCTGAAACACTTTCTAAAGACTGTTGACATCTAGTGGAAGCCCTAGGAACTGCAATCTGGCAGGACTTGGTCTTATAATAAAAGTGATAGCCATTGAAAATAGTCGTAGGCTGATGTCAGTGGCGGTCTCGTAGCAAAAGCAATATTCTTTTCATCAAACTATGTTTTCTCTCATAGCCCGAGAGAATCTGGTCATTGCGGTGGTGGCACAGGGCTACTCATTTCTCCTAAGTGGAGATTTTGTATTTTATCCCTCTCTCTCACCTGTCCATCTTCTCATTTGAATTCCATGCTTTCACTGTCACTTGACCACTCAAGCTTAACATTATTGTCATCTATCACCCACCAAGTGTCCTTAGAGAGATCCTCAATGAGCTTGACACCTTGATAATCTAATTTCCTGGCAATGACTCACTCTTTGTACTTGGTGACTTCAACCTTCCGATGTCTGCCTTCGATTAATTTCTTTCCGACTCTCTCTTTTCCCTCCTAGCCCTTTCCCAGTCCAATCCCACTCACAAGGCAGGCAATATGCTTTACCTCATCTTTACTGGAGACTGTTCTCCAACTAATCTCCCTGCAACACCCCTCCAGGTCACTGTTCTCCTACTAATCTCACTGTAACCCCCCTCTTTCCTTTTCTGTCTCCCTTTCCTCTCTCTCTAACCACTCAGCCCCTACCCAGATGGTCTCTCTCTCTCTAACCACTCAGCCCCTACCCAGATGGTCTCTCTCTCTAACCACTCAGCCCCTACCCAGATGGTCTCTCTCTCTAACCACTCAGCCCCTACCCAGATGGTCTCTCTCTCTCTAACCACTCAGCCCCTACCCAGATGGTCTCTCTCTCTCTAACCACTCAGCCCCTACCCAGATGGTCTCTCTCTCTAACCACTCAGCCCCTACCCAGATGGTCTCTCTCTCTAACCACTCAGCCCCTACCCAGATGGTCTCTCTCTCTCTAACCACTCAGCCCCTACCCAGATGGTCTCTCTCTCTCTCTAACCACTCAGCCCCTACCCAGATGGTCTCTCTCTCTCTCTAACCACTCAGCCCCTACCCAGATGGTCTCTCTCTCTAACCACTCAGCCCCTACCCAGATGGTCTCTCTCTCTAACCACTCAGTCCCTACCCAGATGGTCACTCTCTCTAACCACTCAGCCCCTACCCAGATGGTCTCTCTCTCTCTAACCACTCAGCCCCTACCCAGATGGTCTCTCTCTCTAACCACTCAGCCCCTACCCAGATGGTCTCTCTCTCTCTAACCACTCAGCCCCTAACCAGATGGTCTCTCTCTCTAACCACTCAGCCCCTACCCAGATGGTCTCTCTCTCTAACCACTCAGCCCCTACCCAGATGGTCTCTCTCTCTAACCACTCAGCCCCTACCCAGATGGTCTCTCTCTCTCTAACCGCTCAGCCCCTACCCAGATGGTCTCTCTCTCTAACCACTCAGCCCCTACCCAGATGGTCTCTCTCTCTCTAACCACTCAGCCCCTACCCAGATGGTCTCTCTCTCTAACCACTCAGCCCCTACCCAGATGGTCTCTCTCTCTCTAACCACTCAGCCCCTACCCAGATGGTCTCTCTCTCTAACCACTCAGCCCCTACCCAGATGGTCTCTCTCTAACCACTCAGCCCCTACCCAGATGGTCTCTCTCTAACCACTCAGCCCCTACCCAGATGGTCTCTCTCTCTAACCACTCAGCCCCTACCCAGATGGTCTCTCTCTGTATCCACTCAGCCCCTACCCAGATGGTCTCTCTCTAACCACTCAGCCCCTACCCAGATGGTCTCTCTCTCTATCCACTCAGCCCCTACCCAGATGGTCTCTCTCTAACCACTCAGCCCCTACCCAGATGGTCTCTCTCTAACCAATCAGCCCCTACCTAGATGGTCTCTCTCTCTCTAACCACTCAGCCCCTACCCAGATGGTCTCTCTCTCTCTAACCACTCAGCCCCTACCCAGATGGTCTCTCTCTCTATCCACTCAGCCCCTACCCAGATGGTCTCTCTCTCTATCCACTCAGCCCCTACCCAGATGGTCTCTCTCTCTATCCACTCAGCCCCTACCCAGATGGTCTCTCTCTCTCTAACCACTCAGCCCCTACCCAGATGGTCTCTCTCTCTAACCACTCAGCCCCTACCCAGATGGTCTCTCTCTCTAACCACTCAGTCCCTACCCAGATGGTCTCTCTCTCTATCCACTCAGCCCCTACCCAGATGGTCTCTCTCTCTATGCACTCAGCCCCTACCCATATGGTCTCTCTCTCTAACCACTCAGCCCCTACCCAGATGGTCTCTCTCTCTAACCACTCAGCCCCTACCCAGATGGTCTCTCTCTAACCACTCAGCCCCTACCCAGATGGTCTCTCTCTCTAACCACTCAGCCCCTACCCAGATGGTCATGTGCCTTCACAATCTTCACTCTCGCTCTCCCACTATTCTCCCTTCTGCTAAATCCTTCTCCTTTCTATCTCCTGATTCTGCCTCATTGACCGTAGTCTCCTCTCTCTCCGCACTGTACCCTTTCCTGCCTGCTGACTCAGCCCCCCCCTCCTGCTGAGTGACTCATTGCAAGATTACAAAACAGGGCTGCTGGTATAAAAACTAAAGTTCCGGAGAACTTTATCCAGTGTCCTTATCCTCATCATTCTAATCATTCTAATGCTGTTATTTATACCGGGAAAAGGGAGTGGTTTTGGGCTGGAAATCTCTGTAACTGGGTTCCCTCCATTCAATCCTACTTTCTACACATGGACTGAACATTTTTTGCCAATTTTTCATAAAAAAAATCTTCAAGCTCTGTCATCTTGGTTGTTGATCATTGCCAGACAGACATTTTCAAGTCTTGCCCCAGACTTTCAAGCCATTTTAAGTCAAAACTGTAACTAGGCCACTCAGGAACATTCAATGTCATCTCGGTAAGCAACTCCAGTGTCTATTTGGCCTTGTGTTTTAGGTAATTGTCCTGCTGAAAGGTGAATTTGTCACCCAGTGTCTGTTGGAAAGCAGACTGAACCAGGTTTTCCTCTAGGATTTTGCTCATGCTTAGCTCCATTCCATTAGTTTTTTATCCTTACAAAACTCCCTAGTCCTCGCCAATGACAAGCATACCCAAGCATACCCATAACATGATGCAGCCACCGCCATGCTTGAAAATATGGGGAGTGGTCCTGAGTATCAAATCTAATTTTATTTGTCACATGCGCCGAATACAACAGGTTTAGACCTTACAGTGAAATGCTTACTACAAGCCCTTAACCAACAATGCAGTTTTAAGAAAATACCCCAAAAAGATATATTAAAAACACTAATAGATAAGAAAAACAAATAATTAAAGAGCAGCAATAAATAACAATAGCGGGGCTATATACAGGGGGTACCGGTACAGAGTCAGTGTGACATGTGTTGTATTGGATTTGCCCCAAACATAACACTTTGCATTCAGGACAAAAAGTTAATTTCTTTGCCCCAAAAAAGTCTGGAATATTTTTTATCCTGTACAGGGTTCCTTCTTTTCACTCTGTCATTTATGTTAATGTTGTGGAGTAACTACAATGTTGTTGATCCATCCTCAGTTAAATCACCATTGGCCTCATGGTGAAATCCCTGAGCAGTTTCCTTCTTCTCCGGCAACTGAGTTGGGAAGGGTGCCTGTATCTTTGTAGTGACTGGGTGTATTGATACACCATCCGAAGTGTAATTAATAACTTCACCATCCAAAAAGGGATATTCAATGTTTTTTTGTTTTTTTTACCAATCTACCAATAGGTTCCCTTCTTTTCAAACCCTTTCAAAACCTCCCTAGTCTTTGGGGTTGAATCTGTGCATGAAATGCACTACTCGATTGTGGGACCTTACAGATAATTGATAATTGTATGTGTGGGGTACAGAGATGGTGTAGTCATTAGAAAATCATGAACTTATTTAGGCTTGCCATAACAACGGGGTTGAATAGTTATTAACTCAAGACATTTCAGCTTTTCATTTTGTATTCATTTGTAAACATTTGTAAAAACATAATTCCACTTTGACATTATGGGGTAGTTTGTGTAGGCCAATGACCCCCAAAAAATATATTTAAACAAGTGTCGCTGGTCAAAACCACGTCATTCAATTTACTCTGGTGGAATGTCTGTAGGCTGCTGCTGCGACTGTCAGTTTCCTTGTTGCACAGACATAACAATTAACAAAAATTCAGGAGAAAGGACCAGACTTGAATGTAACACTTAACTAGTTGCCTTGAACACAGCTCCCTAGCAATTCAACAAGCACCAGCTGCTAAATCAAATCAAACTGTATTTGTCACATGTGCCGAATACAAGAAGTGTAGACCTTACCGTGAAATTCTTAATTACAAGCCCTTAACCAACATTGCAGTTCAAGAAGAGCTAAGAAAATATTTCCCACTAAAGTAAAAAAGTAATAATAAAAAGTAACATAATAAGAATAACAATAACAAGGCTATATACAGGGTGCAGTTAGTTGAGGTAATTTGTACCGCGAAATGCTTATTTACGTTTGAAGTCGGAAGTTTACATACACCTTAGCCAAATACATTTTAACTCAGCTTTTCACAATTCCTGACATTTAATCCTAATAGAGATTTCCTGTCTTAGGTCAGTTTGGATCACCACTTTATTTTAAGAATGTGAAATGTCAGAATAATAGAAGAGAGAATGATTTATTTCAGCTTTTATTTCTTTCATCACATTCCCAGTTGGTCAGAAGTTTACATACACTCAATTAGTATTTGGTAGCATTGCCTTTAAATTGGTTAACTTGTGTCAAACGTTTCGGGTAGCCTTCCACAAGCTTCCCACAGTAAGTTGGGTGAATTTTGGCCCATTCCTCTTGACAGAGTTGGTGTAATTGAGTCAGGTTAGTAGGCCTCCTTGCTCACTCACACTTTTTCAGTTCTGCCGTTTTGCCACAACTTTGAAAGTATGCTTGAGGTCATTGTCCATTTGGAAGACCCATTTGCGACCATGATTTATCTTCCTGACTGATGTCTTGAGATGTTGCTTCAATATATCCACAGAAATGTCTTCCCTCATGATGCCATCTATTTTGTGAAGTGCACCAGTCCCTCCTGCAGCAAAGCACCCCCACAACATGATGCTGCCACCTCCGTGCTTCACTGTTTGGATGGTGTTCTTCGGCTTGCAAGCCTCCCCCTTTTTCCTCCAAACATAACGATGTTCATTATGGCCAAACAGTTCTATTTTTGTTTCATAAGACCAGAGGACATTTCTCCAAAAAGTACAATTTTTGTCCCCATGTGCAGTTGCAAACCATAGTGTGGCTTTTTTATGGTGATTTTGTAGCAGTGGCTTCTTCCTTGCTGAGCGTCCTTTCAGGTTATGTCGATATAGGACTCGTTTTACTGTGGATATAGATACTTTTGTACCTGTTTCCTCCAGCATCTTCACAAGGTCCCTTTCTGTTGTTCTGTGATTGATTTGCACTTTTCGCACCAAAGTACGTTCATCTCTAGGAGACAGAACGCGTCTCCTTCCTGAGCGGTATGACGGCTGCGTTGTCCCATGGTGTTTATACTTGCGTACTATTGTTTTTACAGATTAATGTGGTACCTTCAGGTGTTTGGAAATTGCTCCCAAGGATTAACCAGACTTATAGACGTCTACAATTTTTTTTCTGAGGTCTTGGATGATAATAATTTCTTTTGATTTTCCCATGATGTCAAGCAAAGAGGCACTGAGTTTGAAGGTAGGACTTGAAATACATCCACAAGTACACCTCCAATTGATTCAAATGATGTCAATTAGCATATCAGAAGCTTCTAAAGTCATGACATAATTTTCTGGATTTTTCCAGGATGTTTAAAGGCACAGTCAACTTAGTGTATGTTAATTTCTGACCCACTGGAATTGTGATGCCGTGAATTATAAGTGAAATAATCTGTCTGTAAACAATTGTTGGAAAAATGACTTGTGTCATTCGCAAAGTAGATGTCTTAACCGACTTGCCAAAAGTATAGTTTGTTAACAAGAAATTTGTGGAGTGGTTGAAAAATGTTAATGACTCCAACCTAAGTGTATTTCATCTTCCGACTTCAACTGTAGGTAGGGTGATGTGACTATATATGCTGCTTAAAAAAATAAAGGGAACAGTTAAACAACACATCCTAGATTTGAATGAACGAAATAATCTTATTAAAAACTTCTTTCTTTACATAGTTGAATGTGCTGACAACAAAATCACACAAAAATAATCAATGGAAATCCAATTTATCAACCCATGGAGGTCTGGATTTGGAGTCACACTCAAAATTAAAGTGGAAAACCACACTACAGGCTGATCCAACTTTGAATGTATGTAATGTCCTTAAAACAAGTCAAAATGAGGCTCAGTAGTGTGTGTGGCCTCCACGTGCCTGTATGACCTCCCTACAACGCCTGGGCATGCTCCTGATGAGGTGGCGGATGGTCTCCTGAGGGATCTCCTCCCAGACCTGGACTAAAGCATCCGCCAACTCCTGGACAGTCTGTGGTGCAACGTGGCGTTGGTGGATGGAGCGAGACATGATGTCCCAGATGTGCTCAATTGGATTCAGGTCTGGGGAACGGGCAGGACAGTCCATAGCATCAATGCCTTCCTCTTGCAGGAACTGCTGACACACTCCAGCCACATGAGGTCTAGCATTGTCTTGCATTAGGAGGAACCCAGGGCCAACCGCACCAGCATATGGTCTCATAAGGGGTCTGAGGATCTCATCTCGGTACCTAATGGCAGTCAGGCTACCTCTGGCGAGCACATGGAGGGCTGTGTGGCCCCCCAAAGAAATGCCACCCCACACCATGACTGACCCACCGCCAAACCGGTCATGCTGGAGGATGTTGCAGGCAGCAGAACGTTCTCCACGGCGTCTCCAGACTCTGTCACGTCTGTCACATGCTCAGTGTGAACCTGCTTTCATCTGTGAAGAGCACAGGGCGCCAGTGGCGAATTTGCCAATCTTGGTGTTCTCTGGCAAATGCCAAACGTCCTGCAAGGTGTTGGGCTGTAAGCACAACCCCCACCTGTGGACGTCGGGCCCTCATACCACCCTCATGGAGTCTGTTTCAGACCATTTGAGCAGACACATGCACATTTGTGGCCTGCTGGAGGTCATTTTGCAGGGCTCTGGCAGTGCTTCTCCTGCTCCTCCTTGCACAAAGGCGGAGGTAGCGGTCCTGCTGCTGGGTTGTTGCCCTCCTACGGCCTCCTCCACGTCTCCTGATGTACTGGCCTGTCTCCTGGTAGCGCCTCCATGCTCTGGACACTACGCTGACAGACACAGCAAACCTTCTTGCCACAGCTCGCATTGATGTGCCATCCTGGATGAGCTGCACTACCTGAGCCACTTGTGTGGGTTGTAGACTCCGTCTCATGCTCCGTCTCATGCTACCACTAGAGTGAAAGCACTGCCAGCATTCAAAAGTGACAAAAACATCAGCCAGGAAGCATAGGAACTGAGAAGTGGTCTGTGTTCCCCACCTGCAGAACCACTCCTTTATTGGGGGTGTCTTGCTAATTGCCTATAATTTCCACCTGTTGTCTATTCCATTTGCACAACAGCATGTGAAATTTATTGTCAATCAGTGTTGCTTCCTAAGTGGACAGTTTGATTTCACAGAAGTGTGATTGACTTGGAGTTACATTGTGTTGTTTAAGTGTTCCCTTTATTTTTTTGAGCAGTGTATATATAATAAACAGCGAGTTGCAGCAGTGTACAAAAGGGAGGGGGATGAATGTAAATTGTCCGGTGGCGATTTTATTAATTGTTCTGCAGTCTTATGGCTTGGGGGTAGGCGTTTTGAGGACCCTTTTTGTCTTAGACTTGGTGCTCCGGTACCACTTGCCGTGCAGTAGCAGAGAGAACAGTTTATAACTTGGGTGACTGGAGTCTCTGACAATTTTATGGGCTTTCCTCTGACACCGCCTATTATATTGTTCCTGGATGGCAGGAAGCTTGGCCCCAGTGATGTACTGGGCCGTTTGCACTACCCTCTGTAGTGGCTAATGACCAAATGCCGAGCGATGATGCAACCGTTCAGGATGCTCTCGAAGGTGCAGCTGTAGAACCTTTTGAGGATCTGGGGACCCATGGCAAATCTTTTCAGTCTCCTGGGGGGAAAAAGGTTTTGTTGTGCCCTCTTCACGACTGTCTTGGTATGTTTAGACCATGATAGTTTGTTGGTGATGTGGACACCAAGGAACTGGAAACTCCCAACCCGCTCCACTACAGCCCCGTCGATCTTAATGGGGGCCTGTTCGGTCCTCCTTTTCCTGTAGTCCACGATCAGCTCCTTTGTCTTGCTCACATTGTGGGAGAGGTTGTTGTCCTGGCACCACACTGCCAGTTCGCTGACCTCCTCCCTGTAGGCTGTCTCATCGTTGTTGGTGATCAGGGCTACCACTGTTGTGTTGTCAGCAAACTTAATGATGGTGTTGGAGGGAATACAAGAGGGGACTAAGTACACACCCCTGAGGGGCCCCAGTGTTAAGGATCAGGGTGGCAGACATATTGTTGCCTACTCTTACCACCTGGCGGCGGCCCATCAGGAAGTCCAGGATCCAGTTGCAGAGGGAAGTGTTTAGTCCCAGAGTCTGTAGCTTAGTGATGAGCTTCATGGGCACTTTGGTGTTGAACGCTGAGCTGTAGTCAATGAACAGCATTCTCACATAGGTGTTCCTTTTGTCCAGGTGAGAAAGGACAGTGTGGAGTGCGAGTGCGATTGCGTCATCTGTGGATCTGTTGGGGCGGTATGTGAATTGGAGTGGGTCTAGGGTGTCCGGGAGGATGCTGTTGATGTGAGCCATGACCAGCCTTTCAAAGCACTTCATGGCTACTGACGTAAGTGCCACGGGGCGGTAATCATTTAGGCAGGTTACCTTCGCTTCCTTAGGCACAGGGACTATGGTGGTCTGCTTGAAACATATAGGTATTACAGACTCGGTCAGGGAGAGGTTGGAAATGTCAGTGAAGACACTTGACAGTTGGTCCACGCATGCCTTGAGTACACGTTCTAGTAATCCTTCTGGCCCTGAGGCTTTGTGAATGTTGACCTGTTTAAAGGTTTTGTTCACATCATCTACAGAGAGCGTTATCACACAGTCATCCAGAACAGCTGGTGCACTCGTGCATGCTTCAGTGTTGCTTGCCTCGTTGCGAGTATGAAAGGCATTTAGCTAGTCTGGGCAGCTCGCATCTTGGTTTCCCTTTGTAGTCCATAATAGTAGTCCAGAGCCAGTGTAGTAGGATTCAATCTTAATCCTGTATTGATGCTTTGCTTGTTTTATGGTTCATCTGAGGGCATTGTGGGATTTCTTATAAGCGTCCGGATAGTCTCCCGCTCGGTAGGTTGTCCCTGGTGATGCGTTGGGCAGAACGCACCACTCTCTGGAGAGCCCTGCGGTTGTTTTGTTGACGTTGAGTGACAGGTTATTTTCCTGGCACCACACTCCCAGAGCCCTCACCTCCTCCCTGTAGGCTATCTCGTCATTGTTGATAATCAAGCCTACTACCGTGTCATTACTTGGCCATGAAGTCATGGGTGAACAGGGAGTATAGGAGGGGGCTGAGCACACACCCTTGTGGGGGCCCAATGTTGAGGATTAGCGAAGTGGAGGTGTTGTTACGTACCTGCACCACCTGGTCAGGACACAGTTGCACAGGGCATGGTTCAGACCCAGGGCCTCAAGCTTAATGATGAGCTTGGAGGGTACTATGGCGATAGCATCGTCTGTGGATCTATTGGGGCGGTAAGCAAATTGAAGTGAGTCTAGGGTGACAGGTAAGGTAGAGGTGATATGATCCTTGACTAGTCTCTCAAAGCACTTCATGACAACAGAAGTCAGTGCTACGGGGCGATAGTCATTTTGTTCAGATACATTTGATTTCTTGGGTACAGGAACAATGATGGCCATCTTGAAGCATGTGGGGACAGCAGACTGGGAAAGGGAGAGATTGAATATGTCCGTAAACACTCCAGCCAGCTGGTCTGCGCATGCTCTGTGTTATTCTCAAAGTGGGCAAAGAAGGTGTTTAGCTTGTCCGGAAGCAAGATGTCGGTGTCTACGACGTGGCTGGTTTACCTTTTGTAGTCCATGATTGTCTGTAGACCCTGCCACATACGTCCCATGTCTGAGCCGCTGAATTGCAACTCCACTTTGTCTATACTGATGTTTTGCCTGTTTGATTGCTTTGCGGAGGGAATGGCTGCTCTGTTTGTATTCTGTCATATTCCCAGTTACCTTTCCATGGTTAAATGCGGTAGTTCACGCTTTTCAGATTTGGCGAATGCTGCCATCTATCCACGGTTTCTGGTTAGGGTAGGTTTTAATAGTCACAGTGTGTACAACTTCCTGATAAACTCAGTCACCGTATCAGTATATTCGTCCATATTATTCTGCGAACAAAGGATCTGCTTCGGGAAAGTCATATTCCTGGTCGTAATGCTGTAAGGGAATACCCCCCTGATTTGGACAAAATAACATGGCAACATATTGGCATAGCACGAATCATACACACGATTGCAAAAACCACCCAAAGCGGCCCATCTCCGGGCCAATCAAATGGCAATTTTCCGATGGCAATTGCCAATTGTAACACCCCAAATTTCCTTTAGATGGCGAGCGTGCTCCACCTTGGATTTTCATACAGCAAATGATACCCAATTCTTACCCAAGTCTCAGATTTTGATAAAATGATTTTTTTTTGAAAACTTAGCACCTTGTAAAAAAGTGGTTTCTGTACCGTTTTTCGATTTATTTTTTATTTTTATGTCAATTACACATGTATAAGAGCTGTATGGACATACTTTTGACATATTTTATTGACATAATTTTTTGGGTTGTTTTTGCTTGTGCATAAGGCATATGTTTTGTGCATTTGGAATATGATTTCATAGGAAGTCAAAAGTGACATATTTGCTTGTGCATAAGGCATATGATTTGTGCATTTGGAATATGATTTCATAGGAAGTCAAAAGTGACATATTTATATTTTTTGCCAAATGCCATTAGAAATGTGCAAATGAAATGTCCAATTCTTTTTTTGTCAATTATACATGTATGAAAGTATTGAATGTGCCAAATCAGTATGTTTGTCCGTTTGCCATGTACGATCATAGGAAGTCGGTTTCCAAACCCAAAAGTCAGTGAACCATGGTCCAAATGGCATTTATACTGCCCAAATGATATATATCCCTATGTTGAGCCATCAATCAACGCAGATGGTCTACTTGTCATGTATGATGAGGGAGAAGTGGGACTCTGTTGCTTTTAACATTTTTAACGAATTTGACATGCTCAGAATGCATAATTGACTGGCCCGATGATCTCGGGATGGCCGTGCAGTGACTGTGGTTCCTCTCCATCGCTCGTTGTGTTGATTTCATCATGTCAACTTTGGTGATATTTTTTGCTGTTGAATCATATTGCAAATGCCCGTTACATTTGCAATATTGCGCGTTACGTTTGGAATATGATTCAATGGGCATTTAGCATCACGAATTTAGGCATGCTCAAAAATACTGCAGAAATGCATTATTGACTGGCTCGATGAACTCGGGATGGCCGGGCAGTGACTGTGGTTCCTCTCCATTGCTCGTCACCCAGCAGTCAGCGTCCATCAGTCAATTAGATGTCATTTTGACACCAAACTGATAGCATCTGACACCAAATCCACTTTTTCCAACTCGTATAGAAGCCAACTATCACATATGTCAGAGAAGGCCCATAATTCACAGTGCTTTCAATTTTAACCATAAAAAAACATAAAACACATAGTTACGTTATAGCTGCGGGTCCAGCTCTGACATTATGTGTAGGCCTATGTGAGGCGACCCCGAATCCCAAGTTTCGTCTCGATAGGTCATTCGGTGCCCGAGCAATGGCCTTAATTGGTGCTGAAAATTCACTTTTTCAGGGCGTTACTACGGGGTCCCTGAATGAGCTATCGGACAGAGACATTGGGGTCCGTCTCTATGGGCCGAGGCGGTTTCAATGCACCTAGTCTTGCGACTCTGGGACATTTCTACATGTCGCCATGTCCGTGATATTCAAAATGAATTGAAAATATTGCAAATGTACGAGGCGGTTTCTCGGTCAGAGAACCTTCTAGAGCCCCATAAATCACCGTGCACTATCGACTTGAGCTCTAGAACAGGTTTCTAAAATTTCGGAGCTCTAGGTCTGACGGTTCTTGAATCGTTTGAACGAAAGTAACTATTGAAGGCGGTATAAGCCTCTAAGCCGCACACTATGTACCTATGGCCAAATTGTGTGTGTGTGTTTTTGTTTTTTTTGAAAAAAGAATAGACACACGTTGTCTTTGGGGTAGGCATATACAGAATCCTGAATATGAAGTCTCTACCTTAAGAATTGACTGAATGACACATGGTTGAGTTGTGTGATTTTCACTATCTGCAGGTGGCAATGTGACAATAGCTCTTGGGTGTTTTTAACCACTTCCGGTTGTCACAGGAAGCTCTTGCTTCACACACGTTGTCTTTGGGGTAGACATAAACAGAATCCTGAATAAGAAGTCTCTACCTTAAGAATTGACTGAGTAACAGATGGTTGAGTTGCGTGATTTTCACTATGCGCACGTAATATGACAATAGCTCTTGGTTGTTTTTAACCACTTCCGGTTGTCACAGGAAGCTCTTGCTTCACACACGTTGTCTTTGGGGTAGACATAAACAGAATCCTGAATAAGAAGTCTCTACCTTAAGAATTGACTGAGTAACAGATGGTTGAGTTGCGTGATTTTCACTATCTGCAGGTGGCAATATGACAATAGCTCTAGGCTATTTTTAACCACTTCCGGTTGTCACAGGAAGCTCTTGCTTCACACACGTTGTCTTTGGGGTAGACATAAACAGAATCCTGAATAAGAAGTCTCTACCTTAAGAATTGACTGAGTAACAGATGGTTGAGTTGCGTGATTTTCACTATGTGCAGGTTATATGACGATAGCTCTTGGGTGTTTTTAACCACTTCCAGTTGTCACAGGAACCTTAGAATCGACACAGGTAGACCTCACAGTAGCCTGATGGATTGTTGTAGAAGACAGGTTCATAAGGCATTCATAACCCACATAGGCTTCAGGTTGAATTTTGGAGAATAGTCTATGTGTTCCTATGGGGAGAGAAGTCATTGCACACAGTTTGATCTAAACACCTTCTTTTCACTGTGAAGGGTTAATGCCACAGGGTCAAGGTTGGCTTGCACAGATCGGGAGGACCTCAGGAACGCTCCTGGTTCCTCTCCATCGCTCGTTGTGTTGATTTCATCATGTCACCTTTGGTGATATTTTTTGCTGTTGAATCATATTGCAAATACACGGATGCGCATTTGCAATATGATTCAATTGGCATTTAGCATCACAACTTTGGCATGCTCAAAACCACTGCAGAAATGCATAATTGACTGTCCCGATGAACTGGGGATGGCCGTGCAGTGACTGTGGTTCCTCTCCATGGCTTGATGGTGAGTTTTTTTTGTGATTTTTTGAAAAATGTCCAAAATGACTAGGTGCGCCCCATACTGGATGGGCACTGATGGAAGGTGCTCCCTACCCAACCGTGGACCCCTTGCACCACCCTAAAGGCATTTAAAACCCTTCTAAAAAATTACTCCTGGTAACCCATTTCGGGTCACCATGTGCACTGATGCGCATTTGCAATATGATTCAATGGGCCTCAACATCACGAATTTGGCATGCTCAAAAACACTAAAGATATGCAAAATTGACTGTCCCGATGAACTGGGGATGGCCGGGCAGTGACTGTGGTTCCTCTCTATCGCTCATTGTGTTGATTTCATCATGTCAACTTTGGTGATATTTTTTGCTGTTGAGTCATATTGCAAACGCACGTTACGTTTGCAATATAGCGCGTTATGTTTGCAATATGATTTAATGGGCATTTAGCATCACAAATTTAGGCATGCTCAAAAATACTGCAGAAATGCATAATTGACTGGCCTGATGAACTCGGGATGGCCGGGCAGTGACTGTGGTTCCTCTCTGTCGCTCATTGTGTTGATTTCATCATGTCAACTTTGGTGATATTTTCTGCTGTTGAATCATATTGCAAATGCACGTTACG
This sequence comes from Salmo trutta, assembly GCF_901001165.1. Lineage (NCBI taxonomy): Eukaryota > Metazoa > Chordata > Actinopteri > Salmoniformes > Salmonidae > Salmo > Salmo trutta. The sequence continues at coordinate 59,319,627 of NC_042963.1, read as the reverse complement.
TTTGCAATATAGCGCGTTACGTTTGCAATATGATTTAATGGGCATTTAGCATCACAAATTTAGGCATGCTCAAAAATACTGCAGAAATGCATAATTGACTGGCCCGATGAGCTCGGGATGGCCGGGCAGTGACTGTGGTTCCTCTCTGTCGCTCATTGTGTTGATTTCATCATGTCAACTTTGGTGATATTTTCTGCTGTTGAATCATATTGCAAACGCACGTTACGTTTGCAATATAGCGCGTTACGTTTGCAATATGATTTAATGGGCATTTAGCATCACAAATTTAGGCATGCTCAAAAATACTGCAGAAATGCATAATTGACTGGCCCGATGAACTCGGGATGGCCGGGCAGTGACTGTGGTTCCTCTCCATTGCTCGTCACACAGCAGTCAGCGTCCATCAGTCAATTAGATGTCATTCTGACACCAAACTGATAGCATCTGACACAAAATCCACTTTTTCCAACTCGTATAGAAGCCAACTATAACATATGTCAGAGAAGGCCCATAATTCACAGTGCTTTCAATTTTAACCTCTTACATCTACACGTTCCGCTAGCGGAACGTCTGCTCCAATATCCAATGATGGGCGGGGCGCGAAATTCAAACTCCTCTAAATCCGAAAACTTACACTTTTCAAACATATGACTATGTTACAGCTATTTAAAGACAAGACTCTCCTTTATCTAACCAAACTGTCCGATTTCAAAAAGGCTTTACAGCGAAAGCAAAACATTAGATTATGTCAGCAGAGTACCCAGCCAGGAATAATCACACAGCCATTTTTCAAGCTAGCATATCATGTCACATAAACCCAAACCATATCTAAATGCAGCACTAACCTTTGATGATCTTCATCAGATGACACACCTAGGACATTGTGTTATACAATACATGCATGTCTGTTCAATCAAGTTCATATTTATATCAAAAACCAGCTTTTTACATTAGCATGTGACGTTCAGAACTAGCATTCCCACCGAACACTTCCGGTGATTTTACTAAATTACTCACGATAAACGTTCACAAAAAGCATAACAATTATTTTAAGAATTATAGATACAGAACTCCTCTATGCACTCGATTATGTCCGATTTTAAAATAGCTTTTCGGATGAAGCACATTTTGCAATAATGTAAGTACATAGCCCGGCGTTACAGGGCTAGCTATTTAGACACCCACCCAGTGTAGCCTTCACCAAAATCACATTTCCTATAAGAAAAATGTTCTTACCTTGCTTGTTCTTCATCAGAATACACTGCCAGGACTTCTACTTCAATAACAAATGTAGGTTTGGTCCCAAATAATCCATCGTTATATCCAAACAGCGACGTTTTGTTCGTGCGTTCTAGACACTATCCCAACGCTAAATCTCGGCCACGAGCATGACGCAAAATATGACAAAAAATTTCGAAATATTCCATTACCGTACTTCGAAGCATGTCAACCGCTGTTTAAAACCAATATTTATGCAATTTATCTCGTAGAGAAGCGATAATATTCCGACCGGGAATCTGCCTGTCTGTAAACTGAGGAAAAAACCGAAAGCCGGGGGCGGGGCGTGTCACGCGCCTAAGGCTTAGTCCATTGACTGACCACTCAGCTTTTGCTCTCGTGTGCTTCAGCCAGGGCTTTGAATGACATCATTCCTGTTTTTCCCGGGCTGTGAGACTCCATTGTTGACGTGAGAAGTGTCACGTAAGAGCAGAGATCCTTTGTAAACGATAGAGAGAATCAAGAAGGGCAAGAAATGTTCAGACAGGGTACTTCCTGAACAGAAGCATCTCAGGTTTTTGCCTGCCATAGGAGTTCTGTTATACTCACAGACACCATTCAAACAGTTTCAGAAACTTTGGAGTGTTTTCTCTCCAAAGCTAATAATTATATGCATATTCCAGTTTCTGGGCAGGACTAATAATCAGATTAAATCGGGTACGTTTTTTATCCAGCCGTGAAATTACTGCCCCCTAGATGTAAGAGGTTAACCATAAAAAAACATAAAACACATAGTTACGTTATAGCTGCGGGTCCAGCTCTGACATTATGTGTAGGCCTATGTGAGGCGACCCCGAATCCCAAGTTTTGGCTTGATAGGTCATTCGGTGCCCGAGCAATGGCCTTAATTGGTGCTGAAAATCCACTTTTTCAGGGCGTTACTACGGGGACCCTGAATGAGCTATCGGACAGAGACATTGGGGTCCGTCTCTATGGGCCGAGGCGGTTTCAATGCACCTAGTCTTGCGACTCTGGGACATTTCTACATGTCGCCATGTCCGTGATATTCAAAATGAATTGAAAATATTGCAAATGTACGAGGCGGTTTCTCGGTCAGAGAACCTTCTAGAGCCCCATAAATCACCGTGCACTATCGACTTGAGCTCTAGAACAGGTTTCTAAAATTTCGGAGCTCTAGGTCTGACGGTTCTTGAATCGTTTGAACGAAAGTAACTATTGAAGGCGGTATAAGACTCTAAGCCCCACACTATGTCCCTATGGCCAAATTGTGTGTGTGTGTTTTTGTTTTTTTTGCAAAAAGAATAGACACACGTTGTCTTTGGGGTAGGCATATACAGAATCCTCAATATGAAGTCTCTACCTAAAGAATTGGCTGGATGACATAGGGTTGAGTTGCGTGATTTTCACTATATGCAGGTTGACCATATGACAAGAGCTCTTTGCTGTTTTTAACAACTTCCGGTTGTCACAGGAAGCTCTTACTCAACACACGTTGTCTTTGGGTTAGACATAAACAGAATCCTGAATATGAAGTCTCTACCTTAAGAATTGTCTGAATAACAGATGGTTGAGTTGCGTGATTTTCACTATATGCAGGTTGACCATATGACAATAGCTCTTGGCTTTTTTTAACAACTTCCGGTTGTCACAGGAAGCTCTTGCTTCACACACGTTGTCTTTGGGGTAGACATAAACAGAATCCTGAATATGAAGTCTCTACCTTAAGAATTGACTGAATGACAGATGGTTGAGTTGCGTGATTTTCACTATCTGCAGGTTGCTTATATGACAATAGCTCTAGGGTGATTTTAACATTTTCCGGTTGCTCCAGGAACCTTAGAATCGACACAGGTAGACCTCACAGTAGCCTGATGGATTGTTATAGAAGACAGGTTCATAAGGCATTCATAACCCACATAGACTTCAGGTTGAATTTAGGAGAATTGTCAATGTATTCCTATGGGGAGAGAAGTCATTGCACACAGTTTGATCTAAACACCTTCTTTTCACTGTGAAGGGTTAATGCCACAGGGTCAAGATTAGGCTTGCACAGATCGGGAGGACCTCAGGAACGCTCCTGAGGTTGAATTGTGCTTCTAACCCTAATGGTTCTCTCACTGTCACCCATAAGCACTTGACATATTGGTGCAGGCCTCATTTTGGGCCTAGTTTTCTCACGGTCACTGCGCTCATACCGAGCAAGCTACGGTCAAGCGGGGCGTCTCATTGAACTCGTCTCAGCCTAGAGATAATGGTAATGCCATTGCAGGCTCTTTGTGTCTTTAAGCACCGCACTGTGTCACTCCGTCCTTGCTGTGTGTGTGTTTGAGAGAGCTTTTCTTTGACATCTGATGGGATAAATGACTGATTTACAGTTCATGAGGGTTGCCTAGTCACACATATGAAGTTGTGGAAAGATCTGACCTTTTTAACCCTTCAAAACAGCCCCTATGACACCATTATAAGGCATTTCTGGTTGACACAGGAATCTGAACGTTAGGCTCTTATAGAATATTGAGTTTTAAGTGTTTCTGTTAAGAACTGACTTATTTACAGAGGGTTGAACAAGTGTGTGTTGTTTCAGAAAATCACAGAAAATCACAGAAATCTCGCAGAGCTCCGAAACCTGCCTTAACGGACTCATCTGAACACGCTGCAACTGGATATGTAACTTTTTTGAAAAAAAAACCTCTTGTTGTTGAATATCACCAATGTGTCATTGTACAATTTCTCTGAAATGAACATTGGTAAATGCATGGTTCCTTTTCTCCTGACACCGTAGGCTCATGTAGTTTGATGTGAAGCGGTCAAATCAGCACTCTATTTTCCTGTTTGACTTTCAATCCCAGAAAAATAGCCTTAACTCGAAAAGTGTCGAGGCCTCGACTCCATCCTGTTCGGGGCCAACTGCCCATTATGCCAAACCCACGCAGACCGAGTTTCGTCTTCGAATTATCTTCCGTTTAGGAGAAAAAGCCGTGTCGCGATTGGTGATATATGTTACATTTGCAATATGATTCCATACGCCCTCTCGTGGAATAATCCGGGACTGCAAGGAAATGACCAAAATTTGAAAATGTAATTAAACGGAAACGGAAGTTCCGAGAGACTCCGTTCGATGACTTCCTGGAAGATCCGGCCCCTGTGAGCGGCCCGACGCCGTCCGCGGATTTATCGGACGTGGTCGGACGTCTAGTAAGGGAGCGTACATTTGCAACATGGACTTTCTCACTAACCATACGGATGGCGCACGTGATGTCCCTTCATGTATGGTAGTGCTGGTGAGTTACCGCCACTCTGATATCCAAAAGTTATTTCCAGCTGTATGTAATAACACAAAACAGATTATGGGCTTGCAATGTAAGAAACAATACATAAAAAAATAAAAATACTGTGCAGTTAACAACTGAATACTAAATATATGTTATCTTACATTCCACAACAATACAATTAGAACAACAGAAGATACCTCTGGTGCTTTTATTATTTAAATAACTAATATAAAGTATATTGGGGGTTTAAAGGAGTATAAAATGCTGGGTATAAGGTCTGTTGGGATGGTGTAAGCGTGAGGTCAAGGTCACTTCTTCATGGGCTTCAGGCTACAGTCCAATAGGGAGTCAGACTCACTCTCCTGAAGGAGAGACAGACAGACCCAACAGACAGACAAACGGGCAGGCAGACAGACATCACTGTGTGATTTCCATCCATGATTGGTTTCCAGATGTTGATATAAAATGGAAATGTAATTTAATTTTAATTTTGTTAATGGTGTACTGACCAGGGGAAGGCCATGGTTCAGATTGAGTGTGTGTTGTGTATCTCAGAAAGACAAGTTACAACAACTACAGAATGATCTGATCAGGGTGAGCGGTCAAACACACAGTCACACACTACACACAGTCGCATACACATGCAAAAAAAGTTATAAATGTTTTTTCACACACCGGATAGGTGCAGTAAAATGTGTTGTTTTACAGGGTCAGCCATAGTAGTATGCTGCCCCCTGGAGCAAATGACTGGCTAGCTTAAACTTCATAGGGAGATACACATCACAAACTGTCAACACACACACACTGCGCTACAGCAAAACATCCATAACTATGTCATTTTAACATTAAACACAAGTTTCTGCTGAGTCCCTGTCATGGCCACATGACATCTACAAAGTTGCTGTTTAATCTAAAGTAAAGGTTTTCAACAAATGTCAAGACTGAGAAACACATTACAATAATGCTGAATAAATCTGTATTATCTAAGCCCACTGACTGACTGTAGTACGGTGCCATTTGGGATGCAGCCCATTCTTATTACTGAAAGGAAACAAATCTGGTGTTTGCTTTTAGATGGCCTCAAACGGGCGTTTGAAGCGTCCTTCCAGTGGAGATTGTGTGTGTGTGTGTGTGTGTGTGTGTGTGTGTGTGTGTGTGTGTGTGTGTGTGTGTGTGTGTGTGTGTATCTATGTGTCCTTCCAGTCAGTTGTCCTTTAGTGAAGGTTACAGACTGTCCTTCAGATGATAAGCGCAGTGGCTGACCGTCCGATATCAGGTCCAAGGCCTAGTGTGTACTTTATTTAACCAGGCTTTAATTTACAAGGAACAATAAATCAACATAAGCAGTCTCAATACAACACATTTCAACAAATCAAATTCAAAAGCAACAGACAAAATTACACATCAATCAAAACATCAATCAAAACAAGTGCAGTTCGAGACCACAGAGTCAAGCCTCATAGTGGCCTGTAGGTAATTCCATGCGCTAGGGATCCAATAACTCAATAAGGGAGGTAAAAAGGGAGTTTCTGGAGAACTGCTTTATATACAAATAGCAGCCAATGTTGGGCCCTTCTGGTAGTCTGAGACTCCCAGCCAAAGGGACTATATACAGTTGAAGTCGGAAGTTTACATACACTTGTTAACAAACTATAGTTTTGGCAAGTCGGTTAGGACATCTACTTTGCGAATGACACAAGTAATTTTTACAACAATTGTTTACAGACAGATTATTTCACTTATAATTCACTGTATCACAATTCTTGTGGGTCAGAAGTTTACATACACGTTGACTGTGGCTTTAAACAGCTTGGAAAATTCCAGAAGATGATGTCATGCCTTTAGAAGCTTCTGATAAGGTAATTGACATAATTTGAGCCAATTGGAGGTGTACCTGTGGATGTATTTCAAGGCCTACCTTCAAACTCAGTGCCTCTTTGCTTGACATCATGGGAAAATCAAAAGAAATCCGCCAAGACCTCAGAAAAACAATTGTAGACCTACACAAGTCTGGTTCCTCCTTGGGAGCAATTTCCAAACGCCTGAAGGTACCAAGTTCATCTGCACAAACAATAGTACGCAAGTATAAACACCATGGGACCACGCAGCCGTCATACCACTCAGGAAGGAGACACGTTCTGTCTCCTAGAGATGAATGTACTTTGGTGCAAAAAGTGCAAATCAATCCCAGAACAACAGCAAGGACCTTGTGAAGATGCTGGAGGAAACAGGTACAAAAGTATCTATATCCACAGTAAAATGAGTCCAATATCAACATAACCTGAAAGGCCGCTCAGCAAGGAAGAAGCTACTGCTACAAAACTGCCAAAAATAAGCCAGACTACGGTTTGCAACTGCACATGGGGATAAAAATCGTACTTTTTGGAGAAATGTCCTCTGGTCAGATGAAACAAAAATAGAACTGTTTGGCCATAATGACCATTGATATGCTTGGAGGAAAAAGAAAGAGGGAGGCTTATTACGTGGATATATTGAAGCAACATCTCTAGACATCAGTCAGGAAGTTAAAGCTTGGTCGCAAATGGGTATTCCAAATGGACAATGACCCCAAGTATACTTCCAAAGTTGTGACAAAATGGCTTAAGGACAACAAAGCCCTGACCTCAATCCTATAGACATTTTGTGGGCAGAACTGAAAAAGCGTGTGCGAGCAAGCAGGCCTACAAACCTGACTCAGTTACACCAGCTCTGGCAGGAGGAATGGGCCAAAATTCACCCAACTTATTGTGGGAAGCTTGTAGAAGGCTACCCAAAACATTTGACCCAAGTTAAACAATTTAAATGCAATACCACCAAATACTATTTGAGTGTATGTAAACTTCTGACCAACTGGGAATGTGATGAAAGAAATAAAAGCTGAAATAAATCATTCTCTCTAATATTATTCTGACATTTCACATTCTTAAAATAAAGTGGTGATCCTAACTGACCTAAGACAGGAAATTTTTACTAGGATTAAATGTCAGGAATTGTGAAAAGCTGAGTTTAAATGTATTTGGCTAAGGTGTATGTAAACTTCCGACTTCAACTGTATATACAGTATTAAATCCATGTGCATGTGTGTGTATAGTGCGTATGTTATCGTGTGTGTGTGTATGTTTGTGTTGCTTCCCCGCTGTTCCATTAGGTGTAATTTAGTCTGTTTTCTAAATCTAATTTTACTGCTTGCATGAGTTACTTGATGTGGAATAGAGTTCCACGTGGTGTTGGCTCTATTTAATACCATGCACTTTCCATAGACTGTTCTGTGAAGAGACCTCTTGTGGGGTATGCATGGGTGTCAGAGCTGTGTGCCAGTAGTTCAAACAGACAACTCGGTGCATTCAGCATGTCAATCCCAAATTGCTGAGCACCGACCAGTTCGCTGCTGAGCACCGACCAGTTCGCTGCTGAGAGCCGACCAGTTCGCTGCTGAGAGCCGACCAGTTCGCTGCTGAGAGCCGACCAGTTCGCTGCTGAGAGCCGACCAGTTCGCTGCTGAGAGCCAACACGGCGGCGATACTTCCACCAGACCAGGGGTGCGTCTGGCTACTGGAGTGGAAGAAAAAGAAAAAGTAGGCAGGTGTGGGTTCCCCAGTAGCTTGTGTTGGTTTGCTACTTGCTTGCTAAGAGTAGCCACTTCGCCCCTGTAGTCCTCTGCAGCTAGCAGTTGCTACATTGAAAGTCAGTGCGGCCCACATCGTCCCAGAACAAAGCTAAGTAAACACAGCTCCAGCAGCTCTGGAAATGTTCAATAGAAATCTCCATTTCCAAAAGCGACCTCCATTTTGTACCATCTACTGCATCTTGCCTATGCTGCTCGGCCATCGATCATCCATATATTTATATGTGCATATTCTTATTCCATCCCTTTAGTGTGTATTAGGTAGTTGTTGTGGAATTGTTAGATTACTTGTTAGATATTATTGCACGGTCGGAACTAGAAGCACAAGCATTTCGCTTCACTCGCATTAACATCTGCTAACCATGTGTATGTGACAAATAAAATTTGATTTGATTTTGATTCCATTTGAGATAGCCGAGCCAGCTAGGCTAGCTGGGCTTCCATGTCTCTCCCCGTATGCGGAATCTGGAGGGATCCCAGGACAGACAGCAGCGCTCACAGCAACTAACTAATTTAGCCCAACAGAGCCGCAGGATTCAAAATAAAATAAAAGTATATTAAAACACTGTCAGCTTTACAAAAACAATAAACCGAGGTCTCTCGTTCAGCGTTCAGCTTTCGGCGTTCAACAATAAACATACGTTACGCTCAGATGACGTCAAATATTAATAACATTCCACCCATGAGGCCAAAGACAGCGCTTTTGGTCATAGACTGCAGGAAAGGGCTACACTCATGGTTACACTAGCCAGTCTTGACTTCAATGGGACCTGCCATCTATGGGTTATATTTCTATGGCTGCCAGTCTTGACTTGAATGGGACCCGCCATCTATGGGTTGTATTTCTATGGTTGTTTGCGGCTGTCAGTTTGCCTTATGCAAATTTCTAAATACAACCCGAGCAAAAAAAATATTCAGTTTGGAAAGGAAGTGCTGTCCTTACTACATGTGTAATGTTATAGGTATTTTAGAATTTAAAAACATTTACACACAAAAAAACATTGTCTTCTTCAAATGAAGGGGATGATGACTCAATCTTTGCGAATTGGAGGAAATCTGATTTTATTGGTCCTTGTGGCTCAGGCACTTCATTTAGGATAAATGGAGTTAGCCCTCAGTGAGCCTGCCCCAGAGCAGGTTAGTGGAGTTAGCCCTGAGTTAGCCTGCCCTGGAGCAGGTTAGTTCTGAATACAGGATAGTGGAGTTAGCCCTGAGTTAGCCTGCCCTGGAGCAGGTTAGTTCTGAATACAGGATAATGGAGTTAGCCCTTAGTTAGCCTGCCCCAGACCAGGTTAGTTCTGAATAAAGGATAAATGGTGTTAGCCCTTAGTTAGCCTGCCCCAGACCAGGTTAGTTCTGAATACAGGATAGTGGAGTTAGCCCTTAGTTAGCCTGCCCTGCTGCAGGTTAGTTCTGAATACAGGATAAATGGTGTTAGCCCTTAGTTAGCCTGCCCCAGAGCAGGTTGGTTCTGAATACAGGATAAATGGTGTTAGCCCTTAGTTAGCCTGCCCCAGAGCAGGTTAGTTCTGAATGTAGGATAAATGGTATTAGCCCTTAGTTAGCCTGCTCCAGAGTAGGTTAGTTCTGAATACAGGATAAATGGAGTTAGCCCTTAGTTAGCCTGCCCCAGAGTAGGTTAGTTCTGAATGTAGGATAAATGGTGTTAGCCCTTAGTTAGCCCTTAGTTAGCCTGCCCCAGAGCAGGTTAGTTCTGAATGTAGGATAAATGGTGTTAGCCCTTAGTGAGCCTGCCCCGGAGCAGGTTAGTGCTGAAGGATTCGTTGCCATAGAAATGTACCTAGCTAAAAAGTGAGCCACTTCCATGGTACCGGTTAACCACAGGAAGTATAATTACATCACATGTTCAAAGCGCTGATAGTACGTTCAGATTCCTAGCACCTGAAGCACTAGATGAACATACGCATGCCTAGCTCGTGCACATGTTTACATGCTTCTGATCAAATAAAAAATATATATTTTGAGTGTAATTTCTGCATCTACCCTTTAATTGCAAGTGAGGAATGTCCTGTCTAATGTTAATAGTTCTCTACTGCTGATGCTCATTTCATAGCAAAGTTTGCAAATAACAAATAATAAATACAAACGATATACTTCCTCATGATATACTTCTGCCAAGTAAGCATACTTCGGTCTTAACATTGGCAATTTTCTGGATACCATTATGATCCGAGTATTTTTGTAGTTATCCATGATCGGGAAAAAAAGTCCTTTCCGGGTGCCAGCACGCATCTTTCTCATGTCAGTCATGTGCAAGGTTCGACGTGGTTTAGGTGACTCAAACGGTTCGACGTGGTTTAGGTGACTCAAACGGTTCGACGTGGTTTAAGTGGCTCAAACGGTTCGACGTGGCTTAAGTGACTCAAACGGTTCGACGTGGTTTAAGTGACTCAAACGGTTTGACGTGGTTTAAGTAACTCAAACGGTTTAACGTGGTCAACTGTATATATAAAGGAAAGTCGTTAAGAGCAAATTGTATTTTGCCGTAATAGCATGGTTTAATCATAATGAAAGACAAACACACACTGTACTGACAGTCACAATGTAGGGCACGAGATGCAACTGAAATGTTGCAGGTGAGGAGAGAGTGAAAGAGGATGGAGGAAACTTGCATTGAAGCCTGGGCATCTTGTTATGACATTAGGCCCACAGAACTATAGCTAGGGAGGTGCGCATCTTGTTATGAACTATAGCTAGGGAGGTGGGCATCTTGTTATGAACTATAGCTAGGGAGGTGCGGCTTCTATGGAGAAACTTTGAACTTCCGTGTTGGTTTAACGTTTTACCAGAGCAAATGTTAGCTAGCTAGCTAACTAACAAGCTTGTGTGTGCAGATAAATACAATGTGAAACATGCTAACTTTAGTATCCTTAACTAGCATTGAAAAGTTGATCTATTCTTCTCTAATTAAACATTTTCATTTACATTTTTTTACATTTTAGTCATTTAGCAGACGCTCTTATCCAGAGCGACTTACATTTCATACATTTTTTTTTCCTGGCCTGGCCCCCCATGGGAAACGAACCCACAACCCTGGCGTTGCAAACACCATGCTCTACCAACTGAGCTACAGGGAAGGCTCTCTCCCTTATTTATGAACCATGCTTCAACATGTTCAGTAGGCTACAGTGACTTATGCTTCAGAGGGGAGGGGCAGGTAGCCTACACACCCACTGGTAAAGATTTCCAGCGAGTAGACAGACACTTTCTGAGTGACAGAGTGAAGGCTTTTCATAGACTCTTCGTTTCAATTTTTGTGGGACTGGAAAAAAATGACCAGGACATCATTTTACCAGGTAAGTTGACTGAGAACACATTCTCATTTACAGCAACAACCTGGGGAATAGTTTCAGGGGAGAGGAGGGGGATGAATGAGCCAATTGTAAGCTGGGGATGATTAGGTGACCATGATGGTATGAGGGACAGCTTGGCAATTTAACCAGGACACCAGAGTTAACACCTCTACTCTTTCAGTAAGTGCCATGGGATCTTCAGTGACCACAGAGAGTCAGGACACCTGTTTAACATCCCATCCAAAAGACAGTACCCTACACAGGGCAATGTCCCCAATCACTGCCCTGGGATATTTTTGTTAGACCAGAGGAAAGAGTGCCTCCTACTGGCCCTCCAACACCACTTCCAGCAGCATCTGGTCTCCCATCTAGGGACCAACCAGGACCAACACTGCTTAGCTTCAGAAGCAAGCCAGCAGTGGGATGCAGGGTGGTATGCTGCTGGCTGATGTTATTAACCAGTTCCCATGGTTTTAACATAACTGTTCTGTTCCCGCATAGATCACTTTAGTTTCAGGTTCAGTTCTGTTCCTCAGGTAATTTCGTTATTTTCTGGTTTTCGGTTCAGTTCCCTGAACTGGTTCCAAACCTTGGTTCAGTTCCCTGGTTGCCATAGCCACTCCAGCCAGCTGTCTACACATTTTTTTTAATTTTTATTATTTTTATTTCACCTTTATTTAACCAGGTAGGCTAGTTGAGAACAAGTTCTCATTTAGAACTGCGACCTGACCAAGATAAAGCAAAGCAGTGCAACAGAAACAACACAGAGTTACACATGGAATAAACAAGCGTACAGTCAATAACACAATAGAAAAAAAATAAAGTCTATATACAGTGTGTGCAAATGGCATGAGGAGGTATGGCAATAAATAGGCCATAGTAGCAAAGTAATTACAATTTAGCAGATTAACACTGGAGTGATAGATGAACAGATGATGATGAGCAGATGATGGTGTGTAAGTAGTGATACTGGTGTGCAAAATAGCAGCAAAGTAAATAAAAACAATATGGGGATGAGGTATGTAGATTGGGTGGGCTATTTACAGATGGATTATGTACAGCTGCAGCGATTGGTTAGCTGCTCAGATAGTGAGGGAAATGTAAGTCTCCATCTTCAGTGATTTTTGCAATTCGTTCCAGTCACTGGCAGCAGAGAACTGGAAGGAAAGGCAGCCAAAGGAGGTGTTGGCTTTGGGGATGACCAGTGAGATATACCTGCTGGAGCTATGGGTGGGTGTTGTTATCGTAGATGACCTGGAGCCAGTGGGTCTGGCGACGAATATGTAGCGAGGGCCAGTCGAATAGAGCATACAGGTCGCAGTGGTGGGTGGTATAAGGCGCTTGGTAACAAAATGGATAGCACTGTGATAGACTGCATTCAATTTGCTGAGTAGAGTATTGGAAGCTATTTTGTAGATGACATCGAAGAAGTCGAGGATCGGTAGGATAGTCAGTTTTACGAGGGTAAGTTTGGCGGTGTGAGTGCAGGAGGCTTTGTTGCGAAATAGAAAGCCGATTCTAGATTTGATTTTGGATTGGAGATGTTTGATATGAGTCTGGAAGGAGAGTTTACAGTCTTGCCAGACACCTAGGTATTTGTAGTTGTCCACGTATTGTAGGTCAGAACCGTCCAGAGTAGTGATGCTAGTCGTGGGGGTGGGTGCGGGCAGCGATCGGTTGAAAAGCATGCATTTGGTTTTGCTAGCGTTTAAGAGTAGTTTGAGGCCACGGAAGGAGTGTTGAATGGCATTGAAGCTCGTTTGGAGGTTAGTTAACACAGTGTCCAAAGAAGGGCCAGATGTATACAGAATGGTGTCGTCTGCGTAGAGGTGGATCAGGGAATCACCCGCAGCAAGAGCGACATCGTTGATATATACAGTGAAAAGAGTCGGCCCGAGAATTGAACCATGTGGCACCCCCATAGAGACTGCCAGACATCCGGCCAACAGGCCCTCCGATTTTACACACTGAACTCTATCTGCGAAGTAGTTGGTGAACCAGACGAGGCAGTCATTTGAGAAACCAAGGATATTGAGTCTGCCAATAAGAATATGGTGATTGACAGAGTCGAAAGCCTTGGCCAGGTCGATGAAGACGGCTGCCCAGTAGTGTCTTTTATTGATGGCGGTTATGATATCGTTTAGGACCTTGAGAGTGGCTGAGGTGCACCCGTGACCAGCTCAGAAACCGGATTGCACAGCGGAGAAGGTACGGTGGGATTCGAAATGGTCGGTGATCTGTTTATTAACTTGGCTTTCAAAGACTTTAGAAAGGCAGGGCAGGATGGATATAGGTCTATAACAGTTTGGGTCTAGAGTGTCACCCCCTTTGAAGAAGGGATGACCCGCGGCAGCTTTCCAATCTTTAGGGATCTCGAACGAAATGAAAGAGAGGTTGAACAGGCTAGTAATAGGGGTTGCAACAATGGAGGCGGATAATTTTAGGAAGAGAAGGTACAGATTGTCTAGCCCAGCTGATTTGTACGGGTCCAGGTTTTGCAGCTCTTTCAGAACATCTGCGATCTGGATTTGGGTGAAGGAGAAGCTGGTGTTCTGAATGTCATCATAATCTATATGTGTAATGCCATTCACCACCACTAGATGTCTTCAGAGTACCATGTTGCTATGTGTACTGGACCCTATTCCAACTAAACTACTGAAAGAGCTGCTTCCTGTGCTTGGCCCTCCTATGTTGAACATAATAAACGGCTCTCTATCCACCGGATGTGTACCAAGCTCACTAAAAGTGGCAGTAATAAAGCCTCTCTTGAAAAAGCCGAATCTTGACCCAGAAATTATAAAAAACTATCGGCCTATATCGAATCTTCCATTCCTCTCAAAAATTTTAGAAAAAGTTGTTGCGCAGCAACTCACTGCCTTCCTGAAGACAAACAATGTATACGAAACGCTTCAGTCTGGTTTTAGACCCCATCATAGCACTGAGACTGCACTTGTGAAGGTGGTAAATGACCTTTTAATGACGTCAGACCGAGGCTCTGCATCTGTCCTCGTGCTCCTAGATCTTAGTGCCGCTTTTGATACCATCGATCACCACATTCTTTTGGAGAGATTGGAAACCCAAATTGGTCTACATGGACAAGTTCTGGCCTGGTTTAGATCTTATCTGTCGGAAAGATATCAGTTTGTCTCTGTGAATGGTTCGTCCTCTGACAAATCAATTGTAAATTTCGGTGTTCCTCAAGGTTCCGTTCTAGGACCACTATTGTTTTCACTATATATTTTACCTCTTGGGGATGTCATTCGAAAACATAATGTTAAATTTCACTGCTATGCGGACGACACACAGCTGTACATTTCAATGAAACATGGTGAAGCCCCAAAATTGCCCTCGCTAGAAGCCTGTGTTTCAGACATAAGGAAGTGGATGGCTGCAAATTTTCTACTTTTAAACTCGGACAAAACAGAGATGCTTGTCCTAGGTCCCAAGAAACAAAGAGATCTTCTGTTGAATCTGACAATTAATCTGGATGGTTGTACAGTCGTCTCAAATAAAACTGTGAAGGACCTCGGCGTTACTCTGGACCCTGATCTCTCTTTTGAAGAACATATCAAGACTGCTTCAAGGACAGCTTTTTTCCATCTACGTAACATTGCAAAAATCAGAAACTTTCTGTCCAAAAATGACGCAGAAAAATTAATCCATGCTTTTGTTACTTCTAGGCTCGACTACTGCAATGCTCTACTTTCCGGCTACCCGGATAAAGCACTAAACAAACTTCAGTTAGTGCTAAATACGGCTGCTAGAATCCTGACTAGAACCAAAAAATTTGATCATATTACTCCAGTGCTAGCTTCCCTACACTGGCTTCCTGTTAAGGCAAGGGCTGATTTCAAGGTTTTACTGCTAACCTACAAAGCATTACATGGGCTTGCTCCTACCTATCTTTCCGATTTGGTCCTGCCGTACATACCTACACGTACGCTACGGTCACAAGACGCAGGCCTCCTAATTGTCCCTAGAATTTCTAAGCAAACGGCTGGAGGTAGGGCTTTCTCCTATAGAGCTCCATTTTTATGGAATCGTCTGCCTACCCATGTGAGAGACGCAGACTCAGTCTCAACCTTTAAGTCTTTACTGAAGACTTATCTCTTCAGTAGGTCCTATGATTAAGTATAGTCTGGCCCAGGAGTGTGAAGGTGAACGGAAAGGCTGGAGCAACGAACCGCCCTTGCTGTCTCTGCCTTGTCGGTTCCCCTCTTCCCACTGGGATTCTCTGCCTCTAACCCTTTTACAGGGGCTGAGTCACTGACTTACTGGTGTTCTTCCGTGCCGTCCATGGGAGGGGTGCGTCACTTGAGTAGGTTGAGCCACTGACGTGGTCTTCCGGTCTGGGTTGGCGCCCCCCCCTTGGGTTGTGCCGTGGCGGACATCTTTGTGGGCTATACTCGGCCTTGTCTTCGGACAGTAAGTTGGTGGTTGTAGATATCCCTCTAGTGGTGTGGGGGCTGTGCTTTGGCAAAGTGGGTGGGGTTATATCCTGCCTGTTTGGCCCTGTCCGGGGGTATCATCGGATGGGGCCACAGTGTCTTCTGATCCCTCCTGTCTCAGCCTCCAGTATTTATGCTGCAGTAGTTTATGTGTCGGGGGGCTAGGGTCAGTCTGTTACATCTGGAGTATTCTCTTGTCTTATCCAGTGTCCTGTGTGAATGTAAATATGCTCTCTCTAATTCTCTCTTTCTTTCTTTCTTTCTTTCTTTCTCTCGGAGGACCTGAGCCCTAGGACTACCTGGCATGATGACTCCTTGCTGTCCCCAGTCCACCTGGCCATGCTGCTGCTCCAGTTTCAACTGTTCTGCCTGCGGCTACGGAACCCAGACCTGTTCACCGGACGTGCTTGTTGCACCCTCGACAATTACTATGATTATTATTATTTGACCATGCTGGTCATTTACGAACATTTTAACATCTTGACCATGTTCTGTTATAATATCCACCCGGCACAGCCAGAAGAGGACTGGCCACCCCTCATAGCCTGGTTCCTCTCTAGGTTTCTTCCTAGGTTTTTGGCCTTTCTCAGGAGTTTTTCCTAGGGAGTTTTTCCCAGCCACCGTGCTTCTTTCACATGCATTGCTTGCTGTTTGGGGTTTTAGGCTGGGTTTCTGTACAGCACTTTGAGATTTCAGCTGATGTACGAAGGGCTATATAAATAAATTTGATTTGATTTGATTTGATTTAATGCCGTTGACCACCAATAGATGTCTTCAGAGTACCATGTTGCTATGTGTAATGCCATTGACCACCACTAGATATCTTCAGAGAACCATGTTGCCATGTGAAATGCCATTGACCACCACTAGATGTCGTCAGAGTACCATGTTGCTATGTGTAATGCCATTCACCACCACTAGATGTCTTCAGAGTACCATGTTTACATTTACATTTAAGTCATTTAGCAGACGCTCTTATCCAGAGCGACTTACAAATTGGTGCATTCACCTATAATATCCAGTAGAACAACCACTTTACAATAGTGCATCTAAATCTTTTAAAGGGGGGGGGGTAGAAGGATTACTTTATCCTATCCCAGGTATTCCTTAAAGAGGTGGGGTTTCAGGTGTCTCCGGAAGGTGGTGATTGACTCCGCTGTCCTGGCATCGTGAGGGAGCTTGTTCCACCATTGGGGTGCCAGAGCAGCGAACAGTTTTGACTGGGCTGAGCGGGAGCTGTGCTTCCTCAGAGGTAGGGAGGCGAGCAGGCCAGAGGTGGATGAACGCAGTGCCCTTGTTTGGGTGTAGGGCCTGATCAGAGCCTGAAGGTACGGAGGTGCCGTTCCCCTCACAGCTCCGTAGGCAAGCACCATGGTCTTGTAGCGGATGCGAGCTTCAACTGGAAGCCAGTGGAGAGAGCGGAGGAGCGGGGTGACGTGAGAGAACTTGGGAAGGTTGAACACCAGATGGGCTGCGGCGTTCTGGATGAGTTGTAGGGGTTTGATGGCACAGGCAGGGAGCCCAGCCAACAGCGAGTTGCAGTAATCCAGACTGGAGATGACAAGGGCCTGGATTAGGACCTGCGCCGCTTCCTGTGTGAGGCAGGATCGTACTCTGCGAATGTTGTAGAGCATGAACCTACAGGATCGGGTCACCGCCTTGATGTTAGTGGAGAACGACAGGGTGTTGTCCAGGATCACGCCAAGGTTCTTAGCACTCTGGGAGGAGGACACAAGGGAGTTGTCAACCGTGATGGCGAGATCATGGAACGGGCAGTCCTTCCCCGGGAGGAAGAGCAGCTCCGTCTTGCCGAGGTTCAGCTTGAGGTGGTGATCCGTCATCCACACTGATATGTCTGCCAGACATGCAGAGATGCGATTTGCCACCTGGTTGTCAGAAGGGGGAAAGGAGAAGATTAATTGTGTGTCGTCTGCATAGCAATGATAGGAGAGACCGTGTGAGGATATGACAGAGCCAGGTGACTTGGTGTATAGCGAGAATAGGAGAGGGCCTAGGACAGAGCCCTGGGGGACACCAGTGGTGAGAGCACATGGTGCGGAGACAGATTCTCGCCACGCCACCTGGTAGGAGCGACCTGTCAGGTAGGACGCAATCCAAGCGTGGGCCGCGCCGGAGATGCCCAGCTCGGAGAGGGTGGAGAGGAGGATCTGATGGTTCACAGTATCAAAGGCAGCAGATAGGTCTAGAAGGATAAGAGCAGAGGAGAGAGAGTTAGCTTTAGCAGTGCGGAGAGCCTCCGTGACACAGAGAAGAGCAGTCTCAGTTGAATGCCCAGTCTTGAAACCTGACTGATTAGGATCAAGAAGGTCGTTCTGAGAGAGATAGCAGGAGAGCTGGCCAAGGACGGCACGTTCAAGAGTTTTGGAGAGAAAAGAAAGAAGGGATACTGGTCTGTAGTTGTTGACATCGGAGGGATCGAGTGTAGGTTTTTTCAGAAGGGGTGCAACTCTCGCTCTCTTGAAGACGGAAGGGACGTAGCCAGCGGTCAAGGATGAGTTGATGAGCGAGGTGAGGTAGGGGAGAAGGTCTCCGGAAATGGTCTGGAGAAGAGAGGAGGGGATAGGGTCAAGTGGGCAGGTTGTTGGGTGGCCGGCCGTCACAAGACGCGAGATTTTATCTGGAGAGAGAGGGGAGAAAGAGGTCAAAGCACAGGGTAGGGCAGTGTGAGCAGGACCAGCGGTGTCACTTGACTTAGCAAACGAGGATCGGATGTCGTCAACCTTCTTTTCAAAATGGTTGACGAAGTCATCCGCAGTGAGGGAGGAGGGGGGGGGGAGGGGAGGGGAGGAGGATTCAGGAGGGAGGAGAAGGTAGCAAAAAGCTTCCTAGGGTTAGAGGCAGATGCTTGGAATTTAGAGTGGTAGAAAGTGGCTTTAGCAGCAGAGACAGAAGAGGAAAATGTAGAGAGGAGGGAGTGAAAGGATGCCAGGTCCGCAGGGAGGCGAGTTTTCCTCCATTTCCGCTCGGCTGCCCGGAGCCCTGTTCTGTGAGCTCGCAGTGAGTCGTCGAGCCACGGAGCAGGAGGGGAGGACCGAGCCGGCCTGGAGGATAGGGGACAGAGAAAATCAAAGGATGCAGAGAGGGAGGAGAGGAGGGTTGAGGAGGCAGAATCAGGAGATAGGTTGGAGAAGGTTTGAGCAGAGGGAAGAGATGATAGGATGGAAGAGGAGAGAGTAGCGGGAGAGAGAGAGCGAAGGTTGGGACGGCGCAATACCATCCGAGTAGGGGCAGAGTGAGAAGTTTTTGATGAGAGCGAGAGGGAAAAGGATACAAGGTAGTGGTCGGAGACTTGGAGAGGAGTTGCAATGAGATTAGTGGAAGAACAGCATCTAGTAAAGATGAGGTCAAGCGTATTGCCTGCCTTGTGAGTAGGGGGGGAAGGTGAGAGGGTGAGGTCAAAAGAGGAGAGGAGTGGAAAGAAGGAGGCAGAGAGGAATGAGTCAAAGGTAGACGTGGGGAGGTTAAAGTCACCCAGAACTGTGAGAGGTGAGCCATCCTCAGGGAAGGAACTTATCAAGGCGTCAAGCTCATTGATGAACTCTCCAAGGGAACCTGGAGGGCGATAAATGATGAGGATGTTAAGCTTGAAAGGGCTGGTAACTGTGACAGCATGGAATTCAAATGAGGAGATAGACAGATGGGTCAGGGGAGAAAGAGAGAATGTCCACTTGGGAGAGATGAGGATTCCAGTGCCACCACCCCGCTGGCTCGATGCTCTAGGGGTATGCGAGAACACGTGGGCAGACGAGGAGAGAGCAGTAGGAGTAGCAGTGTTATCTGTGGTGATCCATGTTTCCGTCAGCGCCAGGAAGTCTAGGGACTGGAGGGTAGCATAGGCTGAGATGAACTCAGCCTTGTTGGCCGCAGACCGGCAGTTCCAGAGGCTGCCGGAGACCTGGAACTTCACGTGGGTCGTGCGCGCTGGGACCACCAGGTTAGAGTGGCAGCGGCCACGCGGTGTGAAGCGTTTGTATGGCCTGTGCAGAGGGGAGAGAACAGGGATAGACAGACACATAGTTGACAAGCTACAGAAGAGGCTACGCTAATGCAGAGGAGATTGGAATGACAAGTGGACTACACGTCTCGAATGTTCAGAAAGTTAAGCTTACGTTGCAAAAATCTTATTGACTAAAATGACGAAAATGATACAGTACTGCTGGCTGGTGGAGTAGGCTAGCTAGCAGTGGCTGCGTTGTTGACTTTGTTTGAACGTGTAGCTGGCTAGGTGTAGCTGGCTAGGTGACCTTGATAGTTTCAGTACTACACCTTGTCATGATACAAAAGCAACTAATTACTAAACTACACAATTATCAAGCTATGACAAAGACAACTATGTAGCTAGCTAGCCAACACTGCACTGTGTTGTTGCTGTGTGTAATGCCATTCACCACCACTAGATGTCTTCAGAGTACCATGTTGCTATGTGTAATGCCATTCACCACCACTAGATGTCTTCAGAGTACCATGTTGCTATGTGTAATGCCATTCACCACCACTAGATGTCTTCAGAGTACCATGTTGCTATGTGTAATGCCATTCACCACCACTAGATGTCTTCAGAGTTCCATGTTGCTATGTGTAATGCCATTCACCACCACTAGATGTCTTCAGAGTACCATGTTGCTATGTGTAATGCCATTCACCACCACTAGATATCTTCAGAGTACCATGTTTCTATGTGTAATGCCATTCACCACCACTAGATGTCTTCAGAGTACCATGTTGCTTTGTGTAATGCTGTTCACCACCACTAGATGTCTTCAGAGTACCATGTTGCTTTGTGTAATGCCGTTGACCAGGTTCTGCTGTCAGACTGCAACAGGCCTACAGTATGAAGTAACAGCAAGTCTCTCTGTGTTCTCTGGTCTCACTGCACCAACGAAACCAACCAGACCAGCTACAGACAGAAAAACAATTTGTCACAAGGCTTAAGTTCTGCATAATTAATATAACTTTTCTCTGAGTCCTTAATGTCTTTACGCATGCAGAATTGTGTTAAATGCCAGACTGGCTGAGGTACAATGTAACCCTCCCTGTTACACCTCTGATTGTTAAATCCCATCCTGTACCTTTTGGGCGTTGAGATAAACCCTCATGTTGCATCATGCATGGAGCCTCTCAAAACCAGAGAGAGAGACACGGCTCACATGGCAGACACAAAATAATCACCCTTCTCCATCTCAGTTCACATGGCAGGCACAGTCACACACTCAAGCACAGTCACACACACTCAGGCACAGTCACACACTCAAGCACAGTCACACACTCAGGCACAGTCACACACTCAGGCACAGTCACACACTCAAGCACAGTCACACACTCAGGCACAGTCACACACTCAAGCACAGTCACACACTCAAGCACAGTCACACACTCAGGCACAGTCACACACTCAGGCACAGTCACACACTCAAGCACAGTCACACACTCAGGCACAGTCACACACACGTCTTTCCTCAACGAGCCTCATTCAGAACACTGTAATGGTAATTTAGTCTGAGCATGTCAAAGAGCTGAAAAGAAAATGAAGATTTCATTGAATGTAAGGCTCCTTCCTTTTCTGTCAGAGCTACATTTCTCCAATCTAAGTATGAATACAATACAAACAGATTGACTGTAGCAGATTATCTTCACCGTTTCTAATAGTATTATATTATTCTGTCTTTCCTCTGTTAGCGTGAATGCAGCATGTCTTTCCTCTGTTAGTGGGAATGCAGCATGTCTTTCCTCTGTTAGTGTGAATGCAGCATGTCTATGACCAGACTATTACTGTTGCCATGGCCTCTGCATTCAGCCGCATTCAGCCGCATTAACACTGGGCCATTGTTGTTGGACCATGTGTCTCTCATTGTTGTAGCAGAGTGTCTCTGTGACATGTATCTGTCTATTGTTGTAGCAGTGTGTCTCTGCGATAAGAAATACACTACATATACAAAAGTATGCGGACACCCCTTAAAATTAGTGGATTCGGCTATTTCAGCCACACTGTTGCTGACAGGTGTATAAAATCGAGAACACAGCCATGCAATCTCTATAGACAAACATTGTTAGTAGAATGGCCTTACTGAAGAGCTCAGTGACTTTCAACGTGGCACCGTCATAGGATGCCACCTTTCCAACAAGTCAGTTCATCCCATTTCTGCCCTACTAGGGCTGCCCCAGTCAACTGTAAGTGCTGTTCTTGTGAAGTGGAAACGTCTAGGAACGGGCCTACCGAGCGGCGAAGTGGTCTAAGGCACTGCGTCATAGTGCTAGCTGTGTCACTAGAAACTCTGGGTTTGAGTCCAGGCTCTGTCGCAGCCAGGAGACCCATGGGGCGGCGCACTATTCGCCCAGTGTCGTCCGGGTTAGGGGAGGGTTTGGCCGGGCAGGGATGTCCTTGTCCCATCACTCACTAGCGACTCCTGTGGCAGGCCGGGCGCAGTGCACTTTGACACGGTCTCCAGGTGTACAGTGTTTCTTCTGACACATTGGTGCGGCTGGCTTCCGGGTTACGTGGGAATTGTGATCAAGAAGCAGCGCGGCTTGGTTGGGTTATGTTTCGAGAGGACGCAAGGCTCTCGACCTTTGCCTCTCCCGAGTCCGTACGGGAGTTGCAGCGATGAGTCAAGACTGTGACTACCAATTGGATTCCACAAATTGGGGAGAAAAAAGCTAATAAAAATGTTTTAAAAAGGAAAGGAAATGTCTAGGAACAACAACGGCTCAGCCACGAAGTGGTAGGCCGCACAGGCTCACAGACTGGGACCACCGAGTGCTGAGGCATGCAGCGCATAAAAATCATCTGTCCTCGTTGCAAGACTGACTACCGAGGTCCAAACTGCCTCTGGAAGCAACGTCAACACATTAAGTGTTCGTCGGGAGCTTCGTGAAATGGGTTTCCATTGCCAAGCAGCCGCACACAACCCTAAGATCACAATGCGCAATGCCAAGCATTGGCTGGAGTGGTGTAAAGCTCGCCGTCATTGGACTCTGGAGCAGTGGAAACGCGTTCTCTGGAGTGATGGATCACACTTCACCATCTGGCAGTCCAACGGACAAATCTGGGTTTGGCGGATGCCATTAGTACGCTACCTGCCCCAGTACATAGTGCCAACTGTACATTTTGGTGGAGGATGAATAATGGTCTGGGGCTGTTTTTCATGGTTCAGGCTAGGCCCCTTATTGCCAGTTAAGGGAAATCTTAACACTACAGCATACAACGACATTCAAGATGATTCTGTGCTTCCAACTTTGTGGCAAAAGTTTGGCAAAGGCTGTTTCCTGTTTTAGCATTTCAATGCCCCCGTGCACAAAGCGAGAGACATACAAAAATGGTTTGTCGAGATCAGTGTGCAAGAACTTGACTGGTCTGCACAGAGTCTTGACCTCAACCCCATCGAACTCGTTTGGAATGAATTGGAACGCTGACTATGAGCCAGACCTAATCGCCCAACATCAGTGCCCGACCTCACTAATGGTCTTGTGGCTGAATGGAAGCAAGTCCTCGATGCAATGTTCCAACATCTAGTGGAAAGCCTTCCCAGAAGATTGGAGGCTGTTATAGCAGCAAAGGCAGGATCCCTTTTTGTAATTACACCAGGAAAAAATACACAATGAGTAATGAGGAGATGGCAGAAGGAGGTGGGATTAGGGGGAGGGGAGATGTGAGGAGGTAGTGGCCTCCTGGGACCTGGGGATGAAATTGAGCGTCTAATTGAAAGGACACGCACAAGGTGACAATCATATTGTAGATGAGACAGGGGACAATGGGAGGATGGGTGTGGAGGCAGGGAGGTAGGGGGAAGGGAAATAGTGAGGGGGTGTAGAGGGAGGTAGGCAGGGAGAAGGGAGATAGGGAGGGGGTGTAGAGGGAGGTAGGCAGGGAGAAGGGAGATAGTGAGGGGGTGTAGAGGGAGGGAGGCAGGGGAAGGGAGATAGTGAGGGGGTGAGGCAGGGGGAAGGGTCCTGTACACTGGAATACCATCTGGGTCAAATAGAGGCCCCCTCTCCCTTGCTCTTTTTTACCCTTTCTCTCGCTCCCATCTCCCCCTATATTTCTCCCACCCCCTATTGGGGATCTTCTCTTCTCTCTCCATCTTTGAAGACATGATGGGGCCTGTCTGCGACACTCCTCTCTGTAGCTCCAGGACAATCACATCACAAACAGATGGCTGTCACCCTGTGCAATGGGAGGCTATATGATGACAGGGTGTGTGGGGGAGGCCTTATGATGACAGGGTGTGTGGGGGAGGCCTTATGATGACAGGGTGTGTGGGGGAGGCCTTAAGATGACAGGGTGTGTGGGGGAGGATATATGATGACAGGGTGTGTGGGGGAGGATATATGATGACAGGGTGTGGGGGGAGGATATATGATGACAGGGTGTGGGGGGGAGGCCTTATGATGACAGGGTGTGTGGGGGAGGCCTTATGATGACAGGGTGTGTGGGGGAGGCCTTATGATGACAGGGTGTGGGGGGGAGGCCTTATGATGACAGGGTGTGTGGGGGAGGCCTTATGATGACAGGGTGTGTGGGGGAGGATATATGATGACAGGGTGTGTGGGGGGGCCTTATGATGACAGGGTGTGGGGGGGAGGCCTTATGATGACAGGGTGTGTGGGGGAGGATATATGATGACAGGGTGTGTGGGGGAGGCCTTATGATGACAGGGTGTGTGGGGGAGGATATATGATGACAGGGTGTGTGGGGGAGGCCTTATGATGACAGGGTGTGTGGGGGAGGCCTTATGATGACAGGGTGTGGGGGGGAGGCCTTATGATGACAGGGTGTGTGGGGGAGGATATATGATGACAGGGTGTGTGGGGGAGGCCTTATGATGACAGGGTGTGTGGGGGAGGCCTTATGATGACAGGGTGTGTGGGGGAGGAAATATGATGACAGGGTGTGGGGGGGAGGATATATGATGACAGGGTGTGTGGGGGAGGCCTTATGATGACAGGGTGTGTGGGGGAGGCCTTATGATGACAGGGTGTGGGGGGGAGGCCTTATGATGACAGGGTGTGTGGGGGAGGATATATGATGACAGGGTGTGTGGGGGAGGCCTTATGATGACAGGGTGTGTGGGGGAGGCCTTATGATGACAGGGTGTGTGGGGGAGGCCTTATGATGACAGGGTGTGTGGGGGAGGATATATGATGACAGGGTGTGGGGGGGAGGATATATGATGACAGGGTGTGTGGGGGAGGCTATATGATGACAGGGTGTGTGGGGGTAAGAAGGGTATTTGTATCTGTCTATATTATGGATCCCCATCTTTCTGGGGTCCAGCAAAATTAAGGCAGTTTATACAATTTTAAAACATTACAATACATTCACAGATTTCACAACACACTGTGTGCCTTCAGGCCCCTACTCCACCACTACCACATATCTACAGTACTAAATCCATGTGTACGTGTGTGTATAGTGTGTATGTTATCGTGTGTGTGTGAAATGTGTGATGGTGTGAGTAGGGTGTTAGTGGGTGTGTGATGGTGTGAGTAGGGTGTTAGTGAGTATGTGTGATGGTTAGAGTAGGGTGTTAGTGAGTGTGTGTGTAAAACAATATACACTGCTCAAAAAAATAAAGGGAACACTTAAACAACACAATGTAACTCCAAGTCAATCACACTTCTGTGAAATCAAACTGTCCACTTAGGAAGCAACACTGATTGACAATACATTTCACATGCTGTTGTGCAAATTGAATAGACAACAGGTGGAAATTATAGGCAATTAGCAAGACACCCACAATAAAGGAGTGGTTATGCAGGTGGGGACCACAGACCACTTCTCAGTTCCTATGCTTCCTGGCTGATGTTTTGGTCACTTTTGAATGCTGGCGGTGCTTTCACTCTAGTGGTAGCATGAGACGGAGTCTACAACCCACACAAGTGGCTCAGGTAGTGCAGCTCATCCAGGATGGCACATCAATGCGAGCTGTGGCAAGAAGGTTTGCTGTGTTTATCAGCGTAGTGTCCAGAGCATGGAGGCGCTACCAGGAGACAGGCCAGTACATCAGGAGACGTGGAGGAGGCCGTAGGAGGGCAACAACCCAGCAGCAGGACCGCTACCTCCGCCTTTGTGCAAGGAGGAGCAGGAGAAGCACTGCCAGAGCCCTGCAAAATGACCTCCAGCAGGCCACAAATGTGCATGTGTCTGCTCAAACGGTCAGAAACAGACTCCATGAGGGTGGTATGAGGGCCCGACGTCCACAGGTGGGGGTTGTGCTTACAGCCCAACACCGTGCAGGTAGTTTGGCATTTGCCAGAGAACACCAAGATTGGCAAATTCGCCACTGGCGCCCTGTGCTCTTCACAGATGAAAGCAGGTTCACACTGAGCACGTGACAGACGTGACAGAGTCTGGAGACGCCGTGGAGAACGTTCTGCTGCCTGCAACATCCTCCAGCATAACCGGTTTGGCGGTGGGTTAGTCATGGTGTGGGGTGGCATTTCTTTGGGGGGGCTGCACAGCCCTCCATGTGCTCGCCAAAGGTAGCCTGACTGCCATTAGGTACCGAGATGAGATCCTCAGACCCCTTGTGAGACCATATGCTGGTGCGGTTGGCCCTGGGTTCCTCCTAATGCAAGACAATGCTAGACCTCATGTGGCTGGAGTGTGTCAGTAGTTCCTGCAAGAGGAAGGCATTGATGCGATGGACTGGCCCGCCCGTTCCCCAGACCTGAATCCAATTGAGCACATCTGGGACATCATGTCTCGCTCCATCCACCAATGCCACGTTGCACCACAGACTGTCCAGGAGTTGGCGGATGCCCTAGTCCAGGTCTGGGAGGAGATCCTTCAGGAGACCATCCACCACCTCATCAGGACATGCCCAGGCGTTGTAGGGAGGTCATACAGGCACGTGGAGGCCAGACACACTACTGAGCGTCATTTTGACTTGTTTTAAGGACATTACATCAAAGTTGAATCAGCCTATAGTGTGGTTTTCCACTTTAATTTTGAGTGGGACTCCAAATCCAGACATCCATGGGTTGATAAATTGGATTTCCATTGATTATTTTTGTGTGATTTTGTTGTCAGCACATTCAACTATGTAAAGAAAAATGTATTTAATAAGATTATTTCTTTCATTCAGATCTAGGATGTGTTGTTTAAGTGTTCCCTTTATGTTTTTGAGCAGTATATTATTTTCAACTCATTATCCCTAAAGCTTTAAAGTTTAGTAATATGAGTTGATCGTTCCAATATAAGTCTAAAAGTACGTAAAAAAAACAAAACAATGAATTGTCCTGGACATTTTTACAAAGGGCCATTTGAAGTCAATCTTAAATGAGTCATTGTTTATTGTCAGCGCATGTTGATCAGGAGCTCTACCGTGGCAGTCCCGTTAGTTCCCTTATATACTGCCAAGTTATATTAGCAGGATTTTAGCTTATTCATCATTAATGTTTGCTTCATTCACGACCAATACTGGGTCATAACATGTAACATACCAATACTGGTTCATAACAGACCAATACTGGTTCATTACAGACCAATACTGGTTCATAATAGACCAATACTGGTTCATAACAGACCAATACTGGTTCATAACATGTAACAGACCAATACTGGTTCATAACAGACCAATACTGGTTCATTACAGACCAATACTGGTTCATAACAGACCAATACTGGTTCATAACAGACCAACACTGGTTCATAACATGTAACAGACCAATACTGGTTCATAACAGACCAATGCTGGTTCATAACATGTAACAGACCAACACTGGTTATGTCATTTACATAAGTATTCAGACCCTTTACTCAGAACTTTGTTGAAGCACCTTTGGCAGCGATTACAGCCTCGAGTCTTCTTGGGTACGACGCTACAAGCTTGGCACACCTGTAATTGGGGAGTTTCTCCCATTCTTCTCTGCAGATCCTCTCAAGCTCTGTCAGGTTGGATGGGGAGCCTTGCTGCACAGCTATTTTCAGGGTCTCTCCAGAGATGTTTTATCGGGTTCAAGTCCGGGCTCTGGCTGGGCCACTCAAGGACATTCAGAGACTTGTTCCGAAGCCACTCCTGCGTTGTCTTGAACCTGTTTGCTTAGGGTCATTGTCCTTTTGGAAGGTGAACCTTCGCCCCAGTCTGAGGTCCTGAGCGCTCTGGAGCAGGTTTTCATCAAGGATCTCTCTGTACTTTCCTCCGTTCATCTTTCCCTCGATCCTGACTAGTCTCCCTGTCCCTGCCGCTGAAAAACATCCCCACAGCATGATGCTGCCACCACCAAGCTTCGCCGTAGGGATGGCGCCCGGTTTCCTCCAGACGTGACGCTTGGCATTCAGGCCAAAGGGTTCAATCTTGGTTTCTTCAGACAAGAGAATAATGTTTCTCATGGTCTGAGAGTCTTTAGGTGCCATTTGGTAACACCAAGCAGGCTGTCATGTGCCTTTTACTGAGGTATGGCTTCCATCTGGCCACTCTACCATAAGGCCTGATTGGTGAAATACTGCAGTGATGGTTGGATATGAAAAGCCAACTGACATTTACTCCTGAGGTGCTGACCTATTGCACCCTCGACAACCACTGTGATTATTATTATTTGAACCTGGTGGTCATTTATGAACATTTGAACATCTTGGCCATGCTCTGTTATAATCTTCACCCGGCACAGCCAGAAGAGGACTGGCCACCCCTCATAGCCTGGTTCCTCTCTAGGTTTCTTCCTAGGTTCTGGCCTTTCTAGGGAGTTTTTCCTAGCCACCGTGCTTCTACACCTGCATTGCTTGCTGTTTGGGGTTTTAGGCTGGGTTTCTGTACAGCACTTTGTGACATCAGCTGATGTAAGATTGGCTTTATAAATACATTTGAAGTAAATTTGATGGTTGTCCTTCTGGAAGGTTCTCCTATTTCCACAGAGGAACTCTAGAGCTCTGTCAGAGTGACCATTGGGTTCTCGGTCACCTCCCTGACCAAGGCCCTTCTCCCCCGATTGCTTAGTTTGGCCAGGTGGCCAGCTCTAGGAAGAGTATTGGTGGTTCCAAACCTCTTCCATTTAAGAATGATGGAGGCCACTGTGTTCTTGGGGACCTTCAATGCTGCAGACATGTTTTGGTACCCTTCCCCAGATCTGTGCCTCGACACAATCCTGTCTCTGAGCTCTACGGACAATTCCTTCGATCTCATGGCTTTGGTTTATGCTCTGACATGCACTGTCAACTGTGGGACCTTATATAGACATGTGTGTGCCTTTCCAAATCATGTCCAATCAATTTAATTTACAACAGGAAACAGGATGCACCTGAGCTCAATTTCGGGTCAATTTTTTTTAAATACATTTGCTAAAATTCTAAAAACCTGTTTTGTCGTTATGGTGTGTTGTGATGTCATTATGGGGTGTTGTGTGACGATTTAGAATAAGGCTGTAATGTAACAAAATGTGGAACAAGTCAAGGGGTCTGAATTCTTTCCGAAGGCACTGTCTGTGTTCTGATGAGAGAGAGAGAGAGAGAGACAGAGAGAGAGAGAGAGAGAGAGAGAGAGAGAAAGAGAGAGAGAGAGAGAGAGAGAGAGAGAGAGAGAGAGAGAGAGAGCAAGAGAGACACAGGGAGAGAGAGAGAGAGACAGAGAGAGAGAGAGACAGAGAGCGATAGAGAGCGATAGAGAGAGAGACCACAAAATGAGGTAGAAACTGAGCTGCACTTCCTAACCTCCTGCCAAATGTATGACAATATTAGAGACACATATTTCCCTCAGATTACACAGATCCACAAAGAATTAGAAAACAAACACAATTTTGGTTAACTACCATATCTGCTGGGAGAAATACCACAGTTTGCCATCACAGCAGCAAGATTTGTGACCTGTTGCCACAAAAAAAGGGCAACCAGTGAAGAACAAACACCATTGTAAATACAACCCATATTTATGTTTATTTATTTTCCCTTTTTTACTTTAACTATTTGCACATCGTTAAAACACGGCATATCCACATAATATGACATTTAAAATGTCTTTATTCTTTTGGAACTTGTGTGAGTGTAATATTTACTGTTCACTTTTTATTGTTAATTTCACCTTTGTTTATACATTTCACTTGCTTAGGCATTGTAGACATATGTTTCCCATGCCAATGAAGCCCCTTGAATTGAATTGAATTGCGTGAGAGCGAGAGAACGAGAAAGAGAGAGACAGATAGAGAGAGAGTGGGACATATGAGAGGCAGAGAGAGACACACACACACACATAGAGAAAGAGAGAGAGAGACAGAGAGAAAGAGAGAGAGAGAGACGCAGAGAGAGACACACACACAGAGAAAGGGCAAGAGAGAGACACACAGAGAAAGTGAGAGAGAGAGAGAGAGAGAGAGAGAAAGAGAGAGAGAGAGACGCAGAGAGAGACACACAGAGAAAGAGAGAGAGAGAGACAGAGAGAAAGAGAGAGAGACAGAAAGAGAAAGAGACACACACACAGAGAAAGAGAGAGCGAGACACAGAGAAAGAGAGAGACAAAGAGAGAGACACAGAGAAAGAGAGTGACAGAGAGAGAGACAGAGAGAGAGAGAAACACAGAGAGAGAGAGACAGAGAAAAAACATATGAAAAACTCCCGTATTACACAAACAGCTAACTGATCATTCTAACGCCACGTTAGAATGGACGGGGACGTGGTGTGACTGTGTTGCTCAGTAGAGTGACAGCTCTGAGTCTCCTCCATGCAGCTTCCATTAGCCTGCCAGAACCATGCTGGTCCCAGGGGGACATCTTTCTTTCATTCTATTTAATCTCTTCTCTCTTCATCCCTCCTCCCACCGTTATTCTTTCTACCTCTCTATCCCTCGATCCTTCATCCATCCTCTCCCTCCACAGTCCCCTCCACTCCCCCTCTCTCTACCTCTCCCCCAGTCCCTCCACTCCCCCTCTCTCTACCTCTCCCCCAGTCCCTCCACTCCCCCTCTCTCTACCTCTCCCCCCAGTCCCTTCACTCCCCCTCTCTCTACCTCTCCCCCAGTCCCTCCACTCCCCCTCTCTCTACCTCTCCCCCCAGTCCCTTCACTCCCCCCCTCTCTACCTCTCCCCCCAGTCCCTCCACTCCCCCCTCTCTCTACCTCTCCCCCAGTCCCTCCACTCCCCCTCTCTCTACCTCTCCCCCAGTCCCTTCACTCCCCCTCTCTCTACCTCTCCCCCAGTCCCTCCACTCCCTCCTCTCTCTACCTCCCCCCAGTCCCTTCACTCCCCCCTCTCTCTACCTCTCCCCCCCAGTCACTCCACTCCCCCTCTCTCTACCTCTCCCCCAGTCCCTCCACTCCCCCCTCTCTCTACCTCTCCCCCCAGTCCCTCCACTCCCCCCTCTCTCTACCTCCCCCCAGTCCCTTCACTCCCCCCTCTCTCTACCTCTCCCCCAGTCCCTCCACTCCCCCCTCTCTCTACCTCCCCCCAGTCCCTTCACTCCCCCCTCTCTCTACCTCTCCCCCCAGTCCCTCCACTCCCCCCTCTCTCTACCTCTCCCCCCAGTCACTCCACTCCCCCTCTCTCTACCTCTCCCCCAGTCCCTTCACTCCCCCCTCTCTCTACCTCTCCACCCAGTCCCTCCACTCCCCCCTCTCTCTACCTCTCCCCCCAGTCCCTCCACTCCCCCTCTCTCTACCTCTCCCCCCCAGTCCCTCCACTCCCCCCTCTCTCTACCTCTCCCCCCACTCCCCCCTCTCTCTACCTCTCCCCCCAGTCCCTCCACTCCCCCCTCTCTACCTCTTTCCCCAGTCCCTCCACTCCCCCTCTCTCTACCTCTCCCCCAGTCCCTCCACTCCCCCCTCTCTCTACCTCTCCACCCAGTCCCTCCACTCCCCCCTCTCTCTACCTCTCCCCCCAGTCCCTCCACTCCCCCTCTCTCTACCTCTCCCCCCCAGTCCCTCCACTCCCCCCTCTCTCTACCTCTCCCCCCACTCCCCCCTCTCTCTACCTCTCCCCCCAGTCCCTCCACTCCCCTCTCTCTACCTCTCCCCCCAGTCCCTCCACTCCCCCCTCTCTCTATCCCCCACAGTCCCCCCACTACACCCTCTCTCTACCCCCCAGTCCCCCCAGACCCCCCACTCTCCTTCCCCAGTCCCCCCAGTCCCTCCAAGTGTTGTCCTGTTCCCTCCCTCCCCCCCACTTCTTCCTCTCTACCCCCCTGTGCTCCTTTCCTGACAAAGCCAGGCATAAACTGCTAATTAGAGATGCAGGTGGGAGGAACAGGGTTAGATGGAGAAACAGGGCATGATGGGAGAGATGGAGAGACAGGATATGATGGGAGAGATGGAGAGACGGGGGATGATGGGAGAGAATAAGAGACGGGGGATGATGGGAGAGATGGAGAGACAGGATATGATGGGAGAGATGGGGAGACAGGGGATGATGGGAGAGATGGAGAGACAGGGATGATGGGAGGGATGGAGAGACAGGGGATGATGCGAGGGATGGAGAGACAGGGATGATGGGAGGGATGGAGAGACAGGGGATGATGGGAAAGATGAGGAGACAGGGGATGATGGGAAAGATGAGGAGACAGGGGATGATGGGAGGGATGAAGGTGTAAGGGACGGTAGGAGGGAGAAAACAGAGGGGATAAAGGGAGGAGAGGAGGGAGGAACAGAGAGGATAAAGGGAGGGAAGGAGGGAGGAACAGAGGGATCAAGAGAGGGTAGGAGGGAGGAAACAGAGAGTATAAAGGGAGATTTGGAGGGAGAAATGCGAATGGGAATCAGAAGTGTGGACAGCAGGTGAGTCGTTCAGCTTTGACCAAAGAAGCCGCAGGTAACAGAAATAACGGTCCGTCAGTTTTTTGCTTTGGAAACCTTCATTAGATGTGACTAAAATAATATAAGAAAAAACAAAGAATAATCTTTTACCAAGGAAATATGAAGGTTGGTTTCTTGCTATAAAAGAGCACGGCAAGGCAGAGCCCCAACTGTTTTGAACCTCACCTTTTTTGCAAAAAAACAAATATATATATATTTTTTTTGGGGGGGGGCTTGCCTGTTTTGCATGTTATTTTGGTTTTAATGTGTCACATATCAATGTAAAAGGATATATATATATCATTGAGTTAATACAGCCACATTGTTTTCTATAGTAAGGCAGCTCCAAAATGCAGGTGTTTCAGCCTAGCTCAGTGCTTTCTGTGGTGGTGGGGCTAGCCAGCAGAAAATGCGGAGCGTTGCGTCGTGATTGGGTCAGTGTTCTGTCACTCATGGGGACACTACGTCACCACCAAGTCTAAGGGTAGACTTCTAAAATTCAAGCCCCTTGGGTGCTGTTGTAGAGTTACATTAGAATTGCCCATCCAAGAAGGCTTAAGGTCATTTACCACAGATACAATTATGTCAAATCACGTTATAACTACTGTGGCTTTGATTGGGCTGATCATGTCAACATCATACTTTCAGAATATTAGTTAGCAGTCATCATCATGAATCAAGTCGACAATCTACTGGCAAATCTCCTTGTCATATGAAGAGAAATAATGAAGAGAAATTATATTTAAAATGTATCGGTGCTCATTGGTCATTGGACATAAACATTACACAACAAGTTGGAAATCGCAAATTCAACAATGAGTGGTGAGTCCAAAAATGTATTGTATGCTGCTGCATAAATTATGTAATATGCCAGGGAGATCTATATACTGTAGCTAAGAAAGTAATACTAAGTGTATGTTGTGTAGTAAGCTGTTAGTAGCCCATGTGCCTCACCCTAATCATTTGGTCTATTTTCCCCTCTTAATTTCACCTACTGTTCTGACTTGGTTGTGCACAAATAGCCTATAACCTGTTTTAGAGAAATGTAATCATTGAATATTGTAAGAGCTTTCATTGTCTGCTTATATGCCCCTTTTATTTATCCTACCGTTCTGACTTGGTGTACAGGGAGAATACAGTAACAACTGCCCATGTTCTGAATTCTGTCGCTGTACATTTCAAAAGTCCTGAACAAATAGTTATATTGACTACGTCCGTCCTAGCTCGCTCATTAATGTCTTAATCGAAGTTACGGATCGCCTCTTATCCGCTTGTCATCCCGTAGTTTATACATCTCAGTTGTCAGTAGAAACCACATTTGTTTAATCAAGTCAGCCATATCAGCTATGTTTCTTAAAAGGCAGTAAATTAAGCTGAATGAACTGTTTCGCTGCCAGACAAGGCTCCGCTGATAGCCAGGTGTAGCAGTGGTATAGTGCAATTCATGTATTGTTTAGTGTTGTGTTGTGGCTTTGCTGGCATGCATCCCACATAAATGTATATTTTGGACCCATCAAGATTTACATGGTAAAATGGCCACTGACAGGGACGACAGCTGCTATCCATGGGAAAGCAATCTGCAAAGCCAGAAGTCAATCTCATCAATGTTAATGTCTAGAGACTCAAAACACTGCATAACCTTCAGACATGCTGCGATATAAATATTTAATGTGTCCACAGTGGAAATGGGTTTCAGCCAACAGGCCCTGTATTGACATTCTGATTCGGTTACCATTTTCAAGATGAGTCAGTTTATATATATATATATCTGGAGGACTCACTAAACAGAGAACATCCCTGGTCATCCCTACTGCCTCTGATCTGGAGGACTAACTAAACAGAGAACATCCCGTGTCACAGCAGAGATAACTGTCTGAGGGTTATTGACAGATCTGTGGTGTCACAGCAGAGATAACAGTCTGAGGGGCTATTGACAGATTTTAGATTAGATTTTAGATTCTTCAAAGTAGCCACCCTTTGCCTTGAGTACTGTATGTGACAGAAATACTGCCCATCTCTTTCGCTCTCTCTGTGTGTGTGTGTGTGTGTTTTGAGAGCGAGAGAGAGAGAGGAACAACGTGCTTGTCAAATCAAAAACCCTCAGACAGTTATCTCTGCTGTGACACCACAGATCTGCCAATAACCCCTCAGACAGTTATCTCTGCTGTGACACCACAGATCTGTTAATAACCCTCAGACAGTTATCTCTGCTGTGACACCACAGACCTGCCAATAACCCCTCAGACAGTTATCTCTGCTGTGACACCACAGATCTGTTAATAACCCCTGACAGTTATCTCTGCTGTGACACCACAGACAGTTATCTCTGCTGTGACACCACATATCTGTTAATAACCCTCAGACAGTTATCTCTGCTGTGACACCACAGACCTGCCAATAACCCCTCAGACAGTTATCTCTGCTGTGACACCACAGATCTGTTAATAACCCTCAGACAGTTATCTCTGCTGTGACACCACAGACCTGCCAATAACCCCTCAGACAGTTATCTCTGCTGTGACACCACAGATCTGTTAATAACCCTCAGACAGTTATCTCTGCTGTGACACCACAGATCTGTTAATAACCCTCAGACAGTTATCTCTGCTGTGACACCACAGACAGTTATCTCTGCTGTGACACCACATATCTGTTAATAACCCTCAGACAGTTATCTCTGCTGTGACACCACAGATCTGTTAATAACCCTCAGACAGTTATCTCTGCTGTGACACCACAGACCTGCCAATAACCCCTCAGACAGTTATCTCTGCTGTGACACCACAGATCTGTTAATAACCCTCAGACAGTTATCTCTGCTGTGACACCACAGATCTGTTAATAACCCTCAGACAGTTATCTCTGCTGTGACACCACAGACCTGCCAATAACCCCTCAGACAGTTATTTCTGCTGTGACACCACAGATCTGTTAATAACCCTCAGACAGTTATCTCTGCTGTGACACCAAAGATCTGTTAATAACCCTCAGACAGTTATCTCTGCTGTGACACCACAGACAGTTATCTCTGCTGTGACACCACAGATCTGTTAATAACCCTCAGAAAGTTATCTCTGCTGTGACACCACAGATCTGCCAATAACCCCTGACAGTTATCTCTGCTGTGACACCACAGATCTGCCAATAACCCCACAGACAGTTATCTCTGCTGTGACACCACAGACCTGCCAATAACCCCTCAGACAGTTATCTCTGCTGTGACACCACAGATCTGTTAATAACCCTCAGACAGTTATCTCTGCTGTGACACCACAGATCTGTTAATAACCCTCAGACATGTATCTCTGCTGTGACACCACAGATCTGTTAATAACCCTCAGACAGTTATCTCTGCTGTGACACCACAGACCTGCCAATAACCCCTCAGACAGTTATCTCTGCTGTGACACCACAGATCTGTTAATAACCCTCAGACAGTTATCTCTGCTGTGACACCACAGATCTGTTAATAACCCTCAGACAGTTATCTCTGCTGTGACACCACAGATCTGTTAATAACCCTCAGACAGTTATCTCTGCTGTGACACCACAGACCTGCCAATAACCCCTCAGACAGTTATTTCTGCTGTGACACCACAGATCTGTTAATAACCCTCAGACAGTTATCTCTGCTGTGACACCAAAGATCTGTTAATAACCCTCAGACAGTTATCTCTGCTGTGACACCACAGACAGTTATCTCTGCTGTGACACCACAGATCTGTTAATAACCCTCAGACAGTTATCTCTGCTGTGACACCACAGATCTGCCAATAACCCCTGACAGTTATCTCTGCTGTGACACCACAGATCTGCCAATAACCCCACAGACAGTTATCTCTGCTGTGACACCACAGACCTGCCAATAACCCCTCAGACAGTTATCTCTGCTGTGACACCACAGATCTGTTAATAACCCTCAGACAGTTATCTCTGCTGTGACACCACAGATCTGTTAATAACCCTCAGACATGTATCTCTGCTGTGACACCACAGATCTGTTAATAACCCTCAGACAGTTATCTCTGCTGTGACACCACAGACCTGCCAATAACCCCTCAGACAGTTATCTCTGCTGTGACACCACAGATCTGTTAATAACGCTCAGACAGTTATCTCTGCTGTGACACCACAGATCTGCCAATAACCCCTCAGACAGTTATCTCTGCTGTGACACCACAGATCTGTTAATAACGCTCAGACAGTTATCTCTGCTGTGACACCACAGATCTGCCAATAACCCCTCAGACAGTTATCTCTGCTGTGACACCACAGATCTGTTAATAACCCTCAGACAGGTATCTCTGCTGTGACACCACAGATCTGTTAATAACCCTCAGACAGTTATCTCTGCTGTGACACCACAGACCTGCCAATAACCCCTCAGACAGTTATCTCTGCTGTGACACCACAGATCTGTTAATAACCCTCAGACAGTTATCTCTGCTGTGACACCACAGATCTGTTAATAACCCTCAGACAGTTATCTCTGCTGTGACACCACAGATCTGTTAATAACCCTCAGACAGTTATCTCTGCTGTGACACCACAGACAGTTATCTCTGCTGTGACACCACAGATCTGCCAATAACCCCTGACAGTTATCTCTGCTGTGACACCACAGATCTGCCAATAACCCCACAGACAGATATCTCTGCTGTGACACCACAGACCTGCCAATAACCCCTCAGACAGTTATCTCTGCTGTGACACCACAGATCTGTTAATAACCCCTGACAGTTATCTCTGCTGTGACACCACAGATCTGTTAATAACCCCTGACAGTTCCCTGCTGTGACACCACAGATCTGTCAATAACCCTCAGACAGTTATCTCTGCTGTGACACCACAGACCTGCCAATAACCCCTCAGACAGTTATCTCTGCTGTGACACCACAGATCTGTTAATAACCCCTGACAGTTATCTCTGCTGTGACACCACAGATCTGTCAATAACCTCAGACAGTTATCTCTGCTGTGACACCACAGACAGTTATCTCTGCTGTGACACCACAGATCTGCCAATAACCCCTCAGACTGTTATCTCTGCTGTGACACCACAGATCTGTCAATAACCCCTGACAGTTATCTCTGCTGTGACACAACAGATCTGCCAATAACCCCACAGACATTTATCTCTGCTGTGACACCACAGACCTGCCAATAACCCCTCAGACAGTTATCTCTGCTGTGACACCACAGATCTGTTAATAACCCCTGACAGTTATCTCTGCTGTGACACCACAGATCTGTTAATAACCCCTGACAGTTCCCTGCTGTGACACCACAGATCTGTCAATAACCCTCAGACAGTTATCTCTGCTGAGACACCACAGATCTGTAAATAACTCTCAGACAGTTATCTCTGCTGTGACACCACAGATCTGTTAATAACCCTCAGACAGTTATCTCTGCTGTGACACCACAGACCTGCCAATAACCCCTCAGACAGTTATCTCTGCTGTGACACCACAGATCTGTTAATAACCCCTGATAGTTATCTCTGCTGTGACACCACAGATCTGTCAATAACCTCAGACAGTTATCTCTGCTGTGACACCACAGACAGTTATCTCTGCTGTGACACCACAGATCTGCCAATAACCCCTCAGACTGTTATCTCTGCTGTGACACCACAGATCTGTCAATAACCCCTGACAGTTATCTCTGCTGTGACACAACAGACAGTTATCTCTGCTGTGACACCACAGATCTGCCAATAACCCTCAGACAGTTATCTCTGCTGTGACACCACAGATCTGCCAATAACCCCTCAGACAGTTATCTCTGCTGTGACACCACAGATCTGTTAATAACCCTCAGACAGTTATCTCTGCTGTGACACCACAGATCTGTCAATAACACCACAGACAGTTATCTCTGCTGTGACACCACAGATCTGCCAATAACCCCTCAGACAGTTATCTCTGCTGTGACACCACAGATCTGTCAATAACCCGCTATACTCTCCTCAAACTCGACCTATTCCCCAATCTCGTTTCCAAACAATACAGAAATTCCATGCATGTGTGTAGACGTTTTCCACTTCACTTACAGTTGACTGGGGCAGCTCTAGTAGGGCAGACATTTTATGAATTTACTTGTTGGAAAGATGGCATCCTATGACGGTGCCACGTTGAAAATCACTGAGCTCTTCAGTAAGGCCATTTTACTGCCAATGTTTGTCTATGGAGATTGCATGGCGGTGTGCTCGATTTTAAACACCTGTCAGCAACGGTTGTGGCTGAAATAGAATCCGCTGCTGAACAGCCCAGCTCACAGTATGCTGCTGAACGTCCCAGCTCACAGTATGCTGCTGAACGTCCCAGCTCACAGTATGCTGCTGAACAGTCCAGCTCACAGTATGCTGCTGAACGTCCCAGCTCACAGTATGCTGCTGAACAGCCCACTCTCCCACCCTCCCCTTTTCTCTTCCTACGCTCTGCCACCCTCCCACTCTCCCTCCCTCTTTCTCTTCTCCCTCCCTTCTACCCTCTCTTCCTCCAGGAGAGGAGAGGAGAGGAGAGGAGAGGTATCAAATCAATGGAGCAATCAGTACACCAGAAACAGCAATTAGAGTCAATGGACCAAGCTATTGGACCAAGAAACATCCTGCTGATAAACGTCTTGTATTCTGGAGTGTATTTTGGTGTAGTATGGAAGGTCTAAAGGCATTGTAGTGTACAGCATTATACTATGGACGTTGACCTTGCTTAGTTTAGAGTATGTTCACTACAGACGTCATTTCTGTACAGACACACTATTGCTTGATGATAAAAGGCTTGTGTTCTGGTGTGTACATCAAATCAAATAATCCAATTCTATTGGTCACCGTGAAATGCTTATGTACAGTTGAAGTCGGAAGTTTACGTACACCTTAGCCAAATACATTTAAACTCAGTTTTTCACAAGTAAAATGTTTTAATCCAAGTAAAAATACCTTGTCTTAGGTCAGTTAGGATCACCACTTTATTTTAAGGATGTGAAATGTCAGAATAATAGTAGACAGAATGATTTATTTCAGCTTTTATTTCTTTCATCACATTTCCAGTGGGTCAGAAGTTTACATACACTCAATTAGTATTTGGTAGCATTGCCTTTAAATTGTTTGACTTGGGTCAAACGTTTCAGGTAGCCTTCCACAAGCTTACCACAATAAGCTGGGTGAATTATGGCCCATTCCTCCTGACAGAGCTGGTGTAACTGAGTGAGGTTTGTAGGCCTCCTTGCTCGCACACGCTTTTTCAGTTCTGCCCACAAATGTTCTATAAGATCGAGGACAGGGCTTTGTGATGGCCACTCCAATACCTTGACTTTGTTGTCCTTAAGCCATTTTGCCACAACTTTGGAAGTATGCTTGGGGTCATTGTCCATTTGGAAGACCCATTTGCAACCAAGCTTTAACTTCCTGACTGATGTCTTGAGATGTTGCTTCAATATATCCACATCATTTTCCTCCCTCATGACGCCATCTATTTTGTGAAGTGCACCAGCCCCTCCTGCAGCAAAGCACCCCCACAACATGATGCTGCCACCCCCGTGCTTCACGGTTGGGATGGTGTTCTTCGGCTTGCAAGCCTCCCCCTTTTTCCTCCAAACATAACAATGGTCATTATGGCCAAACAGTTCTATTTTTGTTTCATCAGACCAGAGGACATTTCTCCAAAAAGTACGATTTTTGTTCCCATGTGCAGTTGCAAACCATAGTCTGGCTTTTTTATGGTGGTTTTGGAGCAGTGGCTTCTTCCTTGCTGAGCGGCCTTTCAGGTTATGTCGCTATAGGACTCGTTTTACTGTGGATATAGATACTTCTATACCTGTTTCCTCCAGCATCTTCACAAGGTCCTTTGCTGTTGTTCTGGGATTGATTTGCACTTTTCGCACCAAAGTATGTTGATCTCTAGGAGACAGAATGCATCTCCTTCTTGAGATATATGACAGCTGCGTGGTCCCATGTTGTTTATACTTGAGTACTATTGTTTGTACAGATGAACGTGGTACCTTCAGGCGTTTGGAAATTGCTCCCAAGGATGAACCAGACTTGTGTAGGTCTACAATTTTTTTTCTGAGGTCTTGGCTGAATTCTTTTGATTTTCCCATGATGTCAAGCAAAGAGGCACTGAGTTTGAAGGTAGGCCTTGAAATACATCCACAGGTACACCCCAATCGACTCAAATTATGTCAATTAGCCTATCAGAAGCTTCTAAAGGCATGACATAATTTTCTGGAATTTTCCAAGCTGTTTAAAGGCACAGTCAACTTAGCGTTGTGACGACCCTCCCACTCTGTCTGCCGTATTCTCTCTTGTTCTTGTTTCTTTATTAGGAGGCCGGTGGGCGGAGTTGGAAGGGTCGTCAGATAAATGGGAAACACCTGGGCTCGGGTGTTTCCCAGGATAAATGGACCTCTTCCACATTCATTGAGGGGACTCTCTCCACGCAGACACCTTGTTGATATTGGTTGGGGAGTTTTGTGGTTCTTTTGGTTATTTGCTTTGGCACCTTTCAACACTCTGCAATATTACATTCAAGTATGCAACACACTCACTTACATTACTGATTACTGATTACACATGCCATTGTTAACTTCTTAGTTGCTTTATTTAATAAATATATATTTTTGATACACCTTGTCTCCACGTTGTCTCCCTTTTGTTGCGAACTATGAGCCGGTTCGTAACAAGTGGGAGCTCATCCGGGATCTTGAACTTGTGTTTGGGAGAAAACGTGGAGGTATGTTAACTTGAGGTGCTTTGTTTGTTAGTTTGAGTTTGGTGCTCAGTACTGGTTGCCTTTGTTTGTTTGGTTTGTGTGCTGTGTTGGAGAGAGTACATTGGTTAGTTTCCAGGCCTCTGCCCAGCCTGGAAACACTTGTTCTACTCGCTGTGGGAACATTGGTCTGAGGTGAGTACAATCAGCTGTGTACCTCGGTGGGAGATTTGGTTAGGGTAGTGAAACTTACTACCGGAGCTATAGCCTTTTTCCCCTGATAGGCTTAGCGACGTGTTTCATTTTGGAATATGTTGGGCATTGTTAATGTTTGTTATTTTTGTGTGGTGTCTGTGGACTGAGCAGTTGTCTCGGGAGCACATCCGTGGCTTGGTGGAATCTACCAGCGTGCTGGGGGGTTACTTCCTCGCCAGCGGGCTACAGTGCATAATTACCCACCGCAAATCTGCATGAAGACTAGGGTTGAGTTATTGTAGGTTTTGGGGAAGCTCCATATCTCATCTCTTTTCTGTGGTATCAGTGTGATTGTTTTTTCTCTTGTTGTGGTCTGGTGTGCTCAGAGGGGTTGAGTGAGATTTTTTTTTCTCTCCCTTTCCTCTCTCTCTCTGACTATGGCGTCTAATGTAGACGAGTTCATTCGCTTTCCATCAGAGGAACTGTTAGACTTATGTACTAAAGAACAGCTGTTGAAGGTTGCTGAACACTACAAAATTGAAATTAGTGATAAACGTCTAAAAAATTCCATTAGGTTAATAGTGAAGGCCAATCTGATGGAGAGTGGTATTCTTGACGTTACCACTGGGGCAGCCTCTGCTGAGGACTCGCCGTCTCCCCGATATGTCACAATTACCGCTCCATCGGTTAGCCCTAGTAATCTTCTTTTTGAACAGCAGAAAGAGCTGCTTCTGTTACAGCAAGAGTACGATCGTATAAAATATGAAAAGGAATTGGCTGCTGATCAGTTAAAATATGAAAAGGAATTGGAATTTAAACAAGATATGGAGCGTGCAGATCGTGTAAAATATGAGAAGGAATTGGCTGCTGATCAGTTAAAACATGAAAAGGACTTGGCTGCTGATCAGTTAAAATATGAAAAGGAATTGGAATTTAAACAGGATATGGAGCGTGCTGATCGGTTGAAAAATGAAAAGGAATTGGAATTTAAACAGGATATCGAGCGTGCTAAAATCAAGCTGCAACAAGAGCGACTAGAGTTGGTTAGGGAAGGAAAGCTCTCAGGAGAGAGTTTGCTCTGGGAAGGTGACGCAGATTTACTTAGGAATCGTTCCTCTGTTGGTCATGCCCCGGACACATTTGACATTGTTGGGAATTTACGGTTGTTGCCTCAGTTTAATGAAAGGGATCCTGAGACATTCTTTTTGTTGTTTGAGCGTGTTGCTAACGCTAGGAGTTGGCCTGATTCTGATCGCACTTTGATGTTGCAATGTGTGCTGACTGGTAAAGCTCAGGAAGCATATGCAGCTCTTAGTGTAGCCGACAGTGTCAGTTATGATAAGGTTAAAACGGCGGTGTTACAGATTTACGAATTGGTTCCTGAGGCTTACCGCCAACGATTTAGAACTTTAGAAAGGGATGATAAGCAGACTCATGTTGAGTTTGCGCGAAAATTATCTTCACAGTTTAATCGCTGGTGTTCCGCTTCTGCGGTTATGACTTTTCAAGGGCTGTGTGATCTGATTATGCTAGAGCAATTTAAGGACACAATCCCTGATTATATAGCGACGTATATTAACGAACGCAAAGTAAAGATTGTCGCTGAAGCTGCGGTTTTGGCAGACGAATATGTTTTGACTCACAAAAGTGTTTTTGTAGAGCCCCGTATACGGAGTGAGTGGAGACATTCGGAGAGATTTGAACCACGCTCACAGAGATACTCTGGTTCACGGGCAGAGTTTTATTCAACTAGGGTTGAGCCTGATTCCCGTGGTAAAACTGACTTTGGTCAAGAGTGTCACTACTGTCAAGGCTCAGGTCATTGGAAAAACGAATGTCCGGTTCTCAGGTCTAGGGGTAAAATCAGTACGTGTGCTAACGTTAAATCTAGGCCTACGGCGTTAGCTGCGTCTGTTCCACATCAGTTTACTCCTGAAACATTGTCTCAGGCCCAGGGCCATGTGAAAGTTCATATTGACCCAGGCTATTTACCTTTCGTTACGGAGGGTTTTGTGTCTATGTTAGGAAGTAAGAACCTAGTGCCAGTGAAGATCCTACGAGACACAGGTGCCTCGGAATCGTTTGTGTTGGAATCTGTGTTACCCTTCTCTGCTGAGACTGATTCTGGGAATAGTGTTCTAATTAGGGGAATAGGTTTGAATAATCTGTCAGTTCCATTGCATAGACTAATGTTGGATTGTGGACTGGTGAAAGGTGAGGTTGTTGTGGGGGTGCGTCCTTCGTTGCCTATTGAGGGTATCGACGTTATCCTTGGGAATAACTTGGCTGGCGAGTGTGTGTGGCCTGTTGTGTTTCCATCTCTAGTGGTTTCCACTAAATCGTCACTTGTAGGGATTCCTGATGAGTGAGCAGAGGTTCCCAGCGGTGTTCTCTGGGGGTACAGTGACGCGGTCTATGAGCCATGGTGACCTGGTCCCTGCTCCGGTAAATGTGAATACCACAAAGAAGTCTCTCGCTGTTTTCCCTGTTATTCCGTTGTCTGTACTCATCTCCGATCTAAACAATGCGCCACGGATGGACCACACATTAGAAGAGTTGCGTGACCAAGTTGTGCCTGTGGAACAGTTGGGAGATGTCGCACATGGTTATTTTCCCCAAGAGGATGTTCTGATGAGAAAGCTGGTGTCTATAGGGGACGGTAAACCTGTTCGTTTGGCTGATAACGTTGCTTCCCTTGGTTCTGTTAATGCTAGGTCTGTGCATGAGGAAAAAAATGTTCCTGGTCCCGATGATTGCATACTGCAGGGTAGATTGAAGAATTCTGAGACACTGGATATTTTGGATAGCCCTTTTACTCAGCTACCTGTTGATGGGGGGGAAGAGCTGGGTGGTCTGATTCGGAAAATTCCAGGATTGTTTTCGGTGACACCTACATGTACAAACTTGATAGAACATGATATTGACACTGGAAATGCTGACCCCATTCGTCAGGGGTTCTATAGAGTCTCTGTAGAGAAACTGCGTTGTCTGGATGCTGAGGTCAGGTACATGCTGGAGAGTAAGATAGCAGAGCCTTCTTTCTCTAGTTGGGTTTCTCCCTGTATCTTGGTCAGTAAAACGGATGGAACGGACCACCGTAATGTAAACGGAGTTACTAAGCCGGATTAATTTCCTCTTCCTCAGATGGAGGATGGCGTTGATCAAGTCGGCGCAGCTAAGTTGTGAGCAAATTTGAACGGTTATTGTGCCATTGGCAGGTGCCACTGACGAGTAGGGCATATGACATTTTTGCCTTTATTACTTCCTCTAGTCTGTACTCGTATT
The DNA here is from genome assembly GCF_901001165.1 of Salmo trutta. Taxonomy (NCBI): domain Eukaryota; kingdom Metazoa; phylum Chordata; class Actinopteri; order Salmoniformes; family Salmonidae; genus Salmo; species Salmo trutta. The sequence goes on along the minus strand of NC_042963.1, from coordinate 59,274,811 downwards.
CGTTATGAGTTTAGGACTATGAATCGTTGGGAAATGTTGTTTGCGTTGGTAGCTAATGTGGTCTCTTGTGTGCCCTGTTCCTGAGTGTTATGTGAGTGATCATTGTTGGGGGTTGTCATGTTCTAACTTTCCTGTCTGTTCCCTCCTAGTCTTGTGTTCTCCTTTCCTCTTAAATGTTGCTTCCCTTATATATAAAGGTTGCTGAGGACTGGGGAGAAGGAGGTTGGTTGGGGCAAGTGGAAGGTGAACATGTAACCTCTTGTAAAATTGAGACGCAGAGGTCTGTGAAAAATTGGGGTTGAGAGCCCTGTTAGTTTTTTCCAAAAAGTTTAACCGTTATCAGTTGAACTACTTGGGCATTGAAAAAGAAGCGCTAGCACTCATTTGGGCGCTAGAACACTTTGAAGTGTATGTTGGGTCAGAAGTAGTACCTATTGTGGTCTACAACGACCATAACCCTCTCACCTTTTTCAGGTCCATGAGGTGTCCTAATCAGAGGATAATGAGATGGTGTTTATTTTTGCAATCCTTCCATCTAGATGTGAGGCATATCCGGGGAACTGATAACGTGATTGCTGATGTGCTCTCTCGTGCGCCCTGTTCCTGAATATTTATGTGACTGACCGTTGTTTGGGGTTGTCGTGTTCTGTCGTTCCTGTCTGTTCCCTCCTGGTCTCGTTTTCTTCTTTCCTCTTAAAAGTTGCTTCCTGTACACAAAGGTTGCTGAGGTCTGGGGAGAAGTAGGTTGGCTGGGGCAAGTGGAAGGTGAACATGTAACCTCTTGTAAATTTGGGACGCAGAGGCTGGTACGTTGTTCCGGAGCCCTTGTTGGTCCCCGGTTTTATGGGGGGGGGTGTGACGACCCTCCCACTCTGTCTGCCGTATTCTCTCTTGTTCTTGTTTCTTTATTAGGAGGCCGGTGGGCGGAGTTGGAAGGGTCGTCAGATAAATGGGAAACACCTGGGCTCGGGTGTTTCCCAGGATAAATGGACCTCTTCCACATTCATTGAGGGGACTCTCTCCACGCAGACACCTTGTTGATATTGGTTGGGGAGTTTTGTGGTTCTTTTGGTTATTTGCTTTGGCACCTTTCAACACTCTGCAATATTACATTCAAGTATGCAACACACTCACTTACATTACTGATTACTGATTACACATGCCATTGTTAACTTCTTAGTTGCTTTATTTAATAAATATATATTTTTGATACACCTTGTCTCCACGTTGTCTCCCTTTTGTTGCGAACTATGAGCCGGTTCGTAACAGCGTATGTAAACTTCTGACATACTGGAATTGTGATACAGTGAATTATAAGTGAAATAATCTGTCTGTAAACAATTGTTGGAAAAATTACTTGTATCATGCACAAAGTAGATGTCCTAACCGACTAACTAAAACTATAGTTTGTTAATAACAAGAAATTTGTGGAGTGGTTAAAAAACGAGTTTTAATGACTCCAACCTAAGTGTATGTAAACTTCCGACTTCAATTGTACATGCTCTAAACCAACAATGCAGAGTTTTTTTTAACTAAGAAAATAGTTGCACAATAACAAGGCTATATAGAGGAGTTACCGGAACCCAGTCAATTTGCTTGGGTACAGGTTAGTCGAGGTAATTAATTTAATATGTACATGTAGGTTGGGATAAAGTAACTATGCATAGATAATAAACAGTGAGTTGCAGCAGCTTAGAAAAGGAGGTCAATGCAAGTACTCTGAGTAGCCATTTCATTTTAATTTTTTTATTTGACCCATATTTTGCATGGTTAGTTGATCGAGAACACATTCTCATTTACAGCAAAACCTGGGGAATAGTTACAGGGGAGAGGAGGGGGATGAATGAGCCAATTGTAAACTGGGGATGATTAGGTGACCGTGATGGTATGAGGGACAGCTTGGGAATTTAGCCAGGACACCGGAGTTAATACCTCTACTCTTACGATAAGTGCCATGGGATCTTCAGTGACCACAGAGAGTCAGGACACCTGTTTAACGTCCCATCCGAAAAACGGCACCCTGTGTAGGGGCAATGTCCCCAATCACTGCCCTGGGATATTTTTGTTAGACCAGAGGAAAGAGTGCCTCCTACTGGCCCTCCAGCACCACTTCCAGCAGCATCTGGTTTCCCATCCAGGGACTGACCAGGACCAAACAAGCTTAGATTCAGAAGCAAGCCAGTAGTGGGATGCACGGTGGTATGCTGCTGATTAACTGTTGAGCAGTCTTATGGCTGTTAAGGAGCCCTTTGGACCTAGACTAGGCACTCCGGTTCCGCTTACCGTGTGGTAGCAGAGAGAACAGTCTATGACTAGGGTGGATGGAGTATTTGACCATTTTTGGACCTTCCTCTGACACCACCTGGTATAGAGGTCCTAGATAGCAGGAAGCTTGGCCCCGGTGATGTACTGGGCCGTACGCGCTACCCTCTGTAGTGCCTTACGGTCAGGGGCTGAGCAGTTGCCATAATAGGCGGTGATGCAACCCATCAGGATGCTCTCGATGGTGCAGATGTAGAACTTTTTGAGGATTTGAGGATCCATGCCAAATCTTTTCAGTCTCCTGAGGGGGAATAAGCTTTGTCATGCCCTCTTCACGACTGTCACGGTGTGCTTGGACCATGTTAGTTTGTTGGTGATGTGGACACCAAGGAACTTGAAGCTGTCGACCCGCTCAACTACAGCCCTGTCGATGTTAATGGGGGCATGCTCGACCCTCCTTTTCCTGTACTCCACAATCAGCTCCTTTGTCTTGCTCACATTGAGGGAGAGGTCTCTGACCTCCTCCCTGTAGGCTGTCTCATCGTTGTCTGTGATCAGGACTACCACCGTTGTGTCGTCAGCAAACTTAATGATGGTGTTGGAGTCATGTTTGGCCATGCAGTCATGGGTGAACAGGGAGTACAGGAGGGGACTAAGCACGCACCCCTGAGTGGCCCCCATTTTGAGGATGAGCGTGGCAGATGTGTTGTTGCCTACACTGGGGGCGGCCGGTCAGGAAGTCCAGGATCCAGTTGCAGAGGGAGGTGTTTAGTCCCAGGATCCTTAGCTTATTGATGAGCTTTGAGGGAACTATGGTGTTGAACGCTGAGCTGTAGTGAATGAATAGCATTCTCACATAGGTGTTCCTTTTGTCCAGGTGGGAAAGGGCAGTGGGGAGTGCAATAGAGATTGCGTCTTCTGTGGATCTGTTGGGGCTGTATGCGAATTGTAGTGGGAGTAGGGTTTCCGGGATGATGGTGTTGATGTGAGCCCTGACCAGCCTTCAAAGCACTTAATGCATACATCTCCTCCCTACCTCTCTTCTCCCTCCTCCCTTCTCTGTCCTCCCTACCTCCATCCTCCTTTCTCTGTCCTCCCTAAAACCCTCCTTCATTCTCCTTTCTCTGTCATCCCTCCTCCCAACCTCCCTACCTCCCTTCACCCTTCTCTGTCCTCCCTCCTCCCAACCTCCATCCTCCCTTCACCCTTTTCTGTCCTCCCTACCTCCTTCCTCCCTTCTCCGTCCTCCTTCCTCTCTACCTCCCTTCACCCTTCTCTGTCCTCCCTACCTCCTTACTCCCTTCTCTGTCCTCCCTCCTCCCTACCTCCTTCCTCCCTTCTCTGTCCTCCCTCCTCCCTACCTCCCTTCACCCTTCTCTGTCCTCCCTACCTCCTTCCTCCCTTCTCTGTCCTCCCTCCTCCCTACCTCCCTTCACCCTTCTCTGTCCTCCCTCCTCCCTACCTCCCTTCACCCTTCTCTGTCCTCCCTCCTCCCTACCTCCATTCACCCTTCTCTGTCCTCCCTACCTCCTTCCTCCCTTCTCTGTCCTCCCTCCTCCCTACCTCCCTTCACCCTTCTCTGTCCTCCCTACCTCCTACCCTCCCTTCTCTGTCCTCCCTCCTCCCTACCTCCCTTCACCCTTCTCTGTCCTCCCTTCTCCCTACCTCCATCCTCCCTTCTCTGTCCTCCCTCCTCCCTACCTCCTTCCTCCCTTCTCTGTCCTCCCTCCTCCCTACCTCCCTTCACCCTTCTCTGTCCTCCCTACCTCCTTCCTCCCTTCTCTGTCCTCCCTCCTCCCTACCTCCCTTCACCCTTCTCTGTCCTCCCTCCTCCCTACCTCCATTCACCCTTCTCTGTCCTCCCTACCTCCTTCCTCCCTTCTCTGTCCTCCCTCCTCCCAACCTCCATCCTCCCAACTCCCTTCTTTGTCCTCCCTACTTCCTTCCTCCCTTCTCTACCTCCCTCCTCTTAACCTCCCTCCTCCCTACCTCCCCTCTCTGGCCTTATCTGAGAGGCACAGGAGGAGTCAGGAGAAGTAGGAAAACAGTGGAGAGATGGAGGGTTAAACACATGGGTTGATACACACACACTGTACCCAATGTCCCAATGGGCAGAGACGGTATAGGCACAAGACAAACACGATGACTTAAAAAAAGCTCTTCCAAAGGAAGAATGTAGTGCCAAAATGCACAGCAGAAACTTAACTCGTTGACTGAAACAACAAGCTCTAAATGGATTCAGTGAGTGCCAATAACACGTGCCTGAAGCCCTCCCACATGACAGCAGCCAGAGCCTTCAGAACCCGGACAGACTGGTAGCAACACCCCTGGATGTGTGGTGAAGAACACCTCTCATGTTTAGCTTGGGTATGAGGTAGAGAGTAAACTGCCTGCCCCATCCGTGGCCCACCCACAAACCTCTAGTCCACACACACCTCTCTCTCTTCCTGTCTTTGTCTCAGGGTTTCCATTGGCAATATGTGCCGCTGGACATTTGAGAACTTTACCGGACCCATATGCATTGGGTGCGTAACATCATTTGGGTGTCCACCCACAGTGCTCAGAGTAACCTGATTAGGGCGTCCACCCACGGTGCTCAGAGTAACCTGATTAGGGCGGCTACCCACGGTGCTCAGAGTAACCTGATTAGGGTGGCTACCCACGGTGCTCAGAGTAACCTGATTAGGGCGTCCACCCACGGTGCTCAGAGTAACCTGCTTAGGGCGTCCACCCATGGTGCTCAGAGAAACCTGATTTATAATAGACCATGCAAGTGGAGGACGCAACGATGTGCGGGCCTTCTTGCTGAATTCGGATGTGCACTTTGAACATCTTAGAATAACTGTCCAAATTCATACAACCGGTAGGCATAGGCTACGTAAAAAAAACATTAAATAGCAATGAGTCTGATGCAGCAGATCAGAACGTCTAGTTAAAATGTTGATAAACTATTATTTACTGACATTATACGCCCAGCAATGAGCACAAGGCAGCAGGCTACACGGGTTCGTTCCATAAAAACAATGTTGTCAAAAGGGCACTGCACATGCAAGTGGTTTCATGTGACAGAGATCAAAATATCGTGAGAAATTTTGAAAGGCAATAGATCTAACAGGCTACTTTGAAGCAAGGTAAGACACGCATCATAAAATGTATTAAAACATTCAGGAATCAAACAGTTAAGTAGGCCTATATGTTTTCCAAATGCATACTGCCTCTAGCTCAATGGAAAGTGGTGTGTGACTCGCTGATGAGGATGCCTTCCGTTGCCGTTTGATGCCGTTTTCAAAACAACTGGAAACTGGGAACAAAAAAGGAGCTCCGACTTGGAAAAAACTCGTTTTGAACGGCCCAACTCCGGATTCAAACTTCCTAGCGGTCTGACTTTCTGACCTAAAGATCACTGACAACATGATTTGACCTCATATTCTTTCCAGTTCCCAGTTGTCTTGAAAGCAGCACAAGATGCTGCAGCAGCTTTTGATCTGTCTGACAGATTTCCCACCAAAATGCTCTGTATCTGAATGCTGTATGCTTCTGATGAGATACATCATGAAAAAAATAGTGCACACAAGTACCAATTTAATTCCACTAAATAATGCAAATTAATCCATAGACCGACAGTCAAATGTATTTCCATCGACTGGTATTTCCATCAATGAACAAGCATTATTTTCGCTTTGGGATTCATTTTTCTTCTTGGCTGGCTCCAATTTTATTTATTGGCTTTTCAATTTTTTTATCGGACAAAAGCCTGCTATTACCAGCCAATGGAAACCCTGCTTTGCCTCTCCAAGGCCAGTAGCTTGTTACGTTCTCTTCTCTCTCCATAGCAATCAGCCTTTATTATACTGCTCCGCTCTGCTCGGAGATCTTCTGATGCCACAGGGCTTTGTGTTTTCTACTACTGAGCTGGGAAATGTAGAAAGGCAGAGACGTCTATTCAAATGAGGGAATAAGCACGTTTTTATGGTGACTTCAGGCTGGGAGAAGGGAGTGGGCTCATATAACAATAACATGAGGGGTGATAGAGTCCCAGGATCCTCGGCATTAACATAGAGTTGGTCCCTCCTTTGCTGCTAAAACAGCCTCCAGTCTTCTGGGAAGATTGGTAACATTGCTGCGGGGAATTGCTTCCATTCAGCCACAAGAGCATTAGTGAGGTCTGGCACTGATGTTGGGCAATTAGGTCTGGCTCGCAGTCATCGTTCCAATCTTGTTAAACCATTTCTGTATGGACCTCGCTTTGTGCACGGGGGCATTCCCAAACTGTTGCCACAAAGTTGGAAGCACAGAATCATCTAGAATGTCATTGTATACTGTAGCGTTACGATTTCGTTTCACTGGAACTACGGGGCCTAGTCAGAACCATGAAAAACAGTTACAGACCATTATTCTTCCTCCACCAAACTTTACAGTTGGCACTATGCATTGGGGCAGGTAGTGTTCTCCTGGCATCCTCCAAACCCAGATTCGTCCGTTGGGCTGCCAGATGGTGAAGCGTGATTCATCACTCCAGAGAACACGTTTCCACTGCTCCAGAGTCCAATGGCGACTTTACACCACTCCAGCCGACGCTTGGCATTGTGCATGGTGATCTTAGGCTTGTGTGCAGCTGCTCAGCCATGGAAACCCACAGTGAAGCTCCTGACGAACAGTTGTTATGCTGTTGTTATTTCCAGAGGTAGTTTGGAACTCGGTAGTGATTGTTGCTACCGAGCTTCAGCACTCGGCGGCCCATTCTGTGAGCTTGTGTGACCTATTACTTCATGGTTGAGCCGTTGTTGCTCCTAGACATTTCCACTTCACAATAACAGCACTTACAGTTGACTGGGGCAGCTCTAGCAAGGCAGAAATTTTACAAACTCACTTGTTAGAAAGGTAGCATCCTATGACTGTGCGACGTTGAATGTCACTGGGCCATTCTGCTGCCAATGTTTGTCTATGGAGATTGCATGGCTGTGTGCTCGATTTTATACACCTGTCAGCTGAAATTGCCAAATCCACTAATTTGAAGGTGTGTCCACATACTTGTGTATATATGGAGTATCACCACTATAGCTGCCAATAAAAATACAGAAAGGATTTATCCTCTGAAACGCAACCAGAATAACAGAATATTGGCTCTATACTAATTATCTTCTTAACGAAACTAAATAGATTACAATTGTGATATTAAAGTAGGTTTGGTTAAAGTTAAAGATTGCTTCTACTATAATATTTCAGAGTGTGTGAATTAAACTAGCCGTTTCAGCACCTATTCAATGTAATGTAATTCTGGTAAGTGCATAAGCCTGGTTACTGTAGGTCAATGTGATTTTCAGCTGAGCAGTGCATTTTTCACACACAGACAAGGTGGAAATTGAAAATGAACTCGATCAGCTCAGAGAAAAAAAATACAAGTTTAATAAAGTCAGTATACTGTGAGGTTTACAGTAGAATAATCTCTCTCTCTCTCGATCATACATCTCCATCTCCTCTCATACTGTGAGGTTTACAGGTTTAGGGTGTTGGCATTTGGCATTTGGCATTTGGAGAAAAATAACTACAATACTGGCTCTATTCCTCTCTCTCTCCTCTCTCTTCTCCGGCTCCTCTCTATCTCCTCTCTTCTTTCTCTCCCCAATTTTCTCCAACCTCTCACTCCTCGTTCTCTCCTCTCTCCCCCTCTTTATTTCTCTCTCTCTCCTTTTTCTCCCTCCTCTTTCCCTGTCTCTCCCCTCCTCTTTCTGTCTCTCACCCCTCGCTACCTCCTCTTTCCCTATCTCTCCCCCTCTTTATTTCTCTCTCCCCCCTCTTTCTGTCTCTCTCACTCCTCACTCTCTTCTTTCCCTGTCTCTCCCCCTCTTTATTTCTTTCTCCCCCCTCTTTCTCTCTCTCTCTCACTCCTCACTCCCTCCTCTTTCCCTGTCTCTCTCCCCTCTTTCTCACTCTCTCTCTCTCTCTCTCTCCTCTCTCTCTCACTCCTCTCTCTCTCTCTCTCTCTCCTTTTCTCCCTCATCTATCCCTGTCCTCCCCTTCTTTATTTCTCTCTCACATTTTTCTCCCTCCTCTTTCCCTGTCTCTCCCCTCTCTTTCTCTCTCTCCTTTTTCTCCCTCCTTTCCTACACATCTTCATCTCCTCTCAGTCATTAAACAGGACCAGATGGAGATAATAATAATGACCTGACTGTTACAGGCTTTGGTTTTTCCATTTATATTTCCAGGTTGGACGTTATCACACGTGGATTGGTGTCACTTCGTTAGTCAGTATGTGTTACACAGGTACTGGCTTGTCCATGTTGTTGGTGGAAAGTTTTGTCACCTGTGGTGGCCCAGGTGATATTTAAGAGTGGCTGGCCCAGGTGACATTTAAGAGGGGCTGGCCCAGGTGACATTTAAGAGTGGCTGGCCCAGGTGATATTTAAGAGTTGCTGGCCCAGGTGATAATTAAGAGTGGCTGGCCCAGGTGCTATTTAAGAGTGGCTGACCCAGGTGCTATTTAAGAGTGGCTGGCCCAGGTGCTATTTAAGAGTGGCTGACCCAGGTGCTATTTAAGAGTGGCTGGCCCAGGTGATATTTAAGAGTTGCTGGCCCAGGTGATAATTAAGAGGGGCAGGCCCAGGTGCTATTTAAGAGTGGCTGACCCAGGTGATATTTAAGAGTGGCTGGCCCAGGTGATATTTAAGAGTTGCTGGCCCAGGTGATAATTAAGAGGGGCTGGCCCAGGTGCTATTTAAGAGTGGCTGACCCAGGTGCTATTTAAGAGTGGCTGGCCCAGGTGACATTTAAGAGTTGCTGGCCCAGGTGATAATTAAGAGTGGCTGGCCCAGTGCTCCAGTGGTCTTGAGATATGTGGAGGGTTAACAACTTTAGTTGATTTCTAGACAATGAGTCCTTTGTCTGAGCTTCCCTGTTTTTGTTTTGTTCCACTTTCCTTCCTGTCTTTAAGTTTGGTGTGGATTTTTCTTTTGTTTGCCTCTTCTTGGGCAGATTTAGTGGGCACTCATGGTGGCTGTCTTTTAGGTCCCAGTTGTTGCTAGGCAACTTTCAATGGACACTCCCTTGCATGTCTTTTAGAACTCCTCCTAAAAGTCCACCTGTTTCATCCTGGTTGTTGTCAGTGACTCTTTGTTAGTTCCCCTTTCAGTTTGAGCAAATTGTTTTGGGGTTGTCTCACTGGAGAACGTGCCATGATAGTGTTAGTAACAATGACCTGATGGAGGTAGTAATGACCTGATGGAGATAATAATGATGACCTGATGGAGGTAGTAATGATGACCTGATGGAGGTAGCAATAATGACCTGATGGAGGTAGTAATAATGACCTGATGGAGGTAGTAATAATGACCTGATGGAGGTAGTAATGACCTGATGGAGGTAGTGATGATGACCTGATGGAGGTAGTAATAATGACCTAAAGGAGGTAGGTATAATGACCTGAAGGAAGAAGTAATAATGACCTGATGGAGGTAGTAACAATGACCTGATGGATGTAGTAATAATGACCTGATGGAGGTAGTAACAATGACCTGATGGTGTTAGTAATAATGACCTTATGGAGGTAGTAATAATGACCTGATGGAGGTAGTGATGACCTGATGGAGGTAGTGATGATGACCTGATGGAGGTAGTAATAATGACCTAATGGAGGTAGTAATAATGACCTGATGGAGGTAGTAATAATGACCTGATGGAGGTAGTAATAATGACCTGAAGGAAATAGTAATAATGACCTGATGGAGGTAGTAACAATGACCTGATGGAGGTAGTAATAATCAAATCAAATTTATTTATATAGCCCTTCGTATATCAGCTGAAATCTCAAAGTGCTGTACAGAAACCCAGCCTAAAACCCCAAACAGCAAGCAATGCATGTGAAAGAAGCACGGTGGCTAGGAAAAACTCCCTAGGAAAAACTCCCTAGAAAGGCCAAAAACCTAGGAAGAAACCTAGAGAGGAACCAGGCTATGAGGGGTGGCCAGTCCTCTTCTGGCTGTGCCGGGTGGATATTATAACAGAACATGGTTAAGATGTTAAAATGTTCATAAATGACCAGCAAGGTCAAATAATAATAATCATAGTAGTTGTCGAGGGTGCAACAAGCACGACCGGTGAACAGGTCAGGGTTCCGTAGCCGCAGGCAGAACAGTGGGAACTGGAGCAGCAGCATGGACAGGTGGCTGGGGACAGCAAGGAGTCATCATGCCAGGTAGTCCCGAGGCATGGTCCTAGGGCTCAGGTCCTCCGAGAGAAAGAAAGAAAGAGAGAAAGAGAGAATTAGAGAGAGCATATTTAAATTCACACAGGACACCGGATAAGACAAGAGAATACTCCAGATGTAACAGACTGACCCTAGCCCCCCGACACATAAACTACTGCAGCATAAATACTGGAGGCTGAGACAGGAGGGATCAGAAGACACTGTGGCCCCATCCGATGATACCCCCGGACAGGGCCAAACAGGCAGGATATAACCCCACCCACTTTGCCAAAGCACAGCCCCCACACCACTAGAGGGATGTCTACAACCACCAACTTACCGTCCGAAGACAAGGCCGAGTATAGCCCACAATGACCTGATGGAGATAGTAATAATGACCTGATGGAGATAGTAACAATGACCTGATGGAGATAGTAATGATGACCTGATGGAGGTAGTAATAATGACCTGATGGAGGTAGTAATAATGACCTGATGAAGATAGTAATAATGACCTGATGGAGATAGTAATAATGACCTGATGGAGATAGTAATAATGACCTGATGGAGGTAGTAATAATAACCTGATGGAGGTAGTAATGACCTGATGGAGGTACTAATAATGACCTGATGGAGGTAGTAATGATGACCTGATGGAGATAGTAATAATAACCTGATGGAGGTAGTAATGACCTGATGGAGGTACTAATAGTGACCTGATGGAGGTAGTAATAATGACCTCATGGAGGTAGTAATAATGACCTGATGGAGGTAGTGATGACCTGATTGAGGTAGTAATAATGACCTGATGAAGATAGTAATAACGACCTGATGGAGATAGTAATAATAACCTGATGGAGGTAGTAATGACCTGATGGAGGTACTAATAATGACCTGATGGAGGTAGTAATGATGACCTGATGGAGGTAGTAATGACCTGATGGAGGTAGTAATAATGACCTGATGGAGGTAGTAATAATGACCTGATGGAGGTAGTAATAATGACCTGATGGAGGTAGTAATGACCTGATGGAGGTAGTAATAATGACCTGATGGAGGTAGTAATAATGACCTGATGGAGGTAGTAATAATGACCTGATGGAGGTAGTAATAATGACCTGATGGAGGTAGTAATAATGACCTGATGGAGGTAGTAATAATGACCTGATGGAGGTAGTAATAATGACCTGATGGAGGTAGTAATAATGACCTGATGGAGGTAGTAATAATGACCTGATGGAGGTAGTAATGACCTGATGGAGGTAGTGATGACCTGATGGAGGTAGTAATGACCTGATGGAGGTAGTGATGACCTGATGGAGGTAGTAATAATGACCTGATGGAGGTAGTAATAATGACCTGATGGAGGTAGTAATAATGACCTGATGGAGATAGTAACAATGACCTGATGGAGGTAGTAATAATGACCTGATGGAGATAGTAACAATGACCTGATGGAGATAGTAACAATGACCTGATGGAGATAGTAACAATGACCTGATGGAGGTAGTAATAATGACCTGATGGAGATAGTAACAATGACCTGATGGAGGTAGTAACAATGACCTGATGGAGATAGTAACAATGACCTGATGGAGATAGTAACAATGACCTGATGGAGGTAGTAACAATGACCTGATGGAGATAGTAATAATGACCTGATGGAGATAGTAACAATGACCTGATGGAGATAGCAACAATGACCTGATGGAGATAGCAACAATAACCTGATGGAGATAGTAACAATGACCTGATGGAGATAGTAATGATGACCTGATGGTGTGTGTGTGTGTGTGTGTGTGTGTGTGTGTGTGTGTGTGTGTGTGTGTGTATGTGTGTGTGTGTGTATGTGTGTGTGTGTGTGTGTGTGTGTGTGTGTGTGTGTGTGTGTGTGTGTGATGGCTGAATCCAACCCAGTCATCAGGTTTCTCTTTAAGACAGCTGTGAGTTCCTCAGGATCAATACGTTATAGACAGCTGTGAGTTCCTCAGGATCAATACGTTATAGACAGCTGTGAGTTCCTCAGGATCAATACGTTATAGACAGCTGTGAGTTCCTCAGGATCAATACGTTATAGACAGCTGTGAGTTCCTAAGGATCAATATGTTTTAGAGGCTGTTGTACTGTAGAGGCTGTTGTACTGTATGGTCTATAGAGGCTGTTGTACTGTAGAGGCTTGGGTACTGTAGAGGCTGTTGTACTATAGAGGCTGTTGTACTGTATGGTCTATAGAGGCTGTGTTACTGTATGGTCTATAGAGGCTGTGGTACTGTATGGTCTATAGAGGCTGTTGTACTGTATGGTCTATAGAGGTTGTGGTACTGTATGGTCTATAGAGGCTGTGGTACTGTATGGTCTATAGAGGCTGTTGTACTGTATGGTCTATAGAGCCTGTGGTACTGTAGAGGCTGTTGTACTGTATGGTCTATAGAGGCTGTTGTACTGTATGGTCTATAGAGGCTGTGGTACTGTATGGTCTATAGAGGCTGTGGTACTGTATGGTCTATAGAGGCTGTTGTACTGTATGGTCTATAGAGGCTGTGGTACTGTAGAGGCTGTTGTAATTTATGGTCTATAGAGGCTGTGGTACTGTATGGTCTATAGAGGCTGTGGTACTGTATGGTCTATAGAGGCTGTTGTACTGTATGGTCTATAGAGGCTGTTGTACTGTATGGTCTATAGAGGCTGTGGTACTGTATGGTCTATAGAGACTGTTGTACTGTATGGTCTATAGAGGCTGTGGTACTGTAGAGGCTGTGGTACTGTATGGTCTATAGAGGCTGTTGTACTGTATGGTCTATAGAGGCTGTGGTACTGTAGAGGCTGTTGTACTGTATGGTCTATAGAGACTGTTGTACTGTATGGTCTATAGAGGCTGTTGTACTGTATGGTCTATAGAGGCTGTTGTACTGTATGGTCTATAGAGGCTGTGGTACTGTAGAGGCTGTTGTAATGTATGGTCTATAGAGGCTGTGGTACTGTATGGTCTATAGAGGCTGTTGTACTGTATGGTCTATTCATCAAATACAATAAAATACAATTGTATTTGTCACATGCACCGAATACAACTGGTGTAGACCTTACCGTGAAATGCTTACTTACAATCCCTTTTAACCAACAATGCAGTTCAAGAAAGAGTTAAGAGAACATTTACTAAATAAACTAAAGTGAAAATAAAAACATATCAAAAAGTAACATAAGAAAATTACGAAAGAGTAACAAGGTTATATGTAGTCCGGGTGGCCGTTTGATTAGAGAGGTAATGTAATGCCTGTTCTCACGTCCTGACCATAGAAAGATGTTTTTTCTAGGGTAGAGTAGGTCAGGGCGTGACGGGGGTTTATTCTATGTTTTCTATTTCTATGTTGTTAGGTTCTAGTTTTGTATTTCTATGTTGTTTTGTTTGGGGTGATCTCCAATTAGAGGCAGCTGGTCCTCGTTGTCTCTAATTGGAGATCATACTTAAGTAGGGTTTTTTTCCCCACCTGGGCTGGTGGGAGATTATCTTTGATTCAGTGTATGTTTCACCTCTGCGTCACTATTTGTTGTTTTTGTTATTCAGTTTATATTTATGTATTGCATAGTTTCACAGTATAAATAAAATGTGGTACGACACACACGCTGCACTTTGGTCCGCTCCTCCTTACGACAACCGTGACACCTGTCTAGAGATAGTGAGGTGTTGTAATGCCTGTCTAGAGATAGAGAGGTGTTGTAATGCCTGTCTAGAGATAGAGAGGTGTTGTAATGCCTGTCTGGAGATAGAGAGGTGTTGTAATGCCTGTCTAGAGATTTAGAGGTGTTGTAATGCCTGTCTAGAGACAGAGAGGTTGTTTTAATGCCTGTGTAGAGATAGAGAGATGTTGTAATGCCTGTCTGGAGATAGAGAGGTGTTGTAATGCCTGTCTAGAGATAGAGAGGTGTTGTAATGCCTGTCTAGAGATAGAGAGGTGTTGTAATGCCTGTCTGGAGATAGAGAAGTGTTGTAATACCTGTCTAGAGAAAGAGAGGTGTTGTAATGCCTGTCTGGAGATAGAGAGGTGTTGTAATGCCTGTCTAGAGATAGAGAGGTGTTGTAATGCCTGTCTAGAGATTTAGAGGTGTTGTAATGCCTGTCTAGAGACAGAGAGGTTGTTTTAATGCCTGTGTAGAGATAGAGAGATGTTGTAATGCCTGTCTGGAGATAGAGAGGTGTTGTAATGCCTGTCTAGAGATAGAGAGGTGTTGTAATGCCTGTCTAGAGATAGAGAGGTGTTGTAATGCCTGTCTGGAGATAGAGAAGTGTTGTAATACCTGTCTAGAGAAAGAGAGGTGTTGTAATGCCTGTCTGGAGATAGAGAGGTGTTGTAATGCCTGTCTAGAGACAGAGAGGTGTTGTAATGCCTGTCTAGAGATAGAGAGGTGTTGTAATGCCTGTCTAGAGATAGAGAGGTGTTGTATTGCCTGTCTAGAGATTTAGAGGTGTTGTAATGCCTGTCTGGAGATAGAGAGGTGTTTTAATGCCTGTCTGGAGATAGAGAGGTGTTGTAATGCCTGTCTAGAGATAGAGAGGTGTTGTAATGCCTGTCTAGAGACAGAGAGGTGTTTTAATGACTGTGTAGAGATAGAGAGGTGTTGTAATGCCTGTCTGGAGATAGAGAAGTGTTGTAATGCCTGTCTAGAGAAAGAGAGGTGTTGTAATGCCTGTCTGGAGATAGAGAGGTGTTGTAATGCCTGTCTAGAGATTTAGAGGTGTTGTAATGCCTGTCTAGAGATAGAGAGGTGTTGTAATGCCTGTCTGGAGATAGAGAGGTGTTGTAATGCCTGTCTAGAGACAGAGAGGTGTTGTAATGCCTGTCTGGAGATAGAGAGGTGTTGTAATGCCTGTCTAGAGATAGAGAGGTGTTGTAATGCCTGTCTAGAGTTTTAGAGGTGTTGTAATGCCTGTCTGGAGATAGAGAGGTGTTGTAATGCCTGTCTGGAGATAGAGAGGTGTTGTAATGCCTGTCTGGAGACAGAGAGGTGTTGTAATGCCTGTCTAGAGACAGAGAGGTGTTTTAATGACTGTGTAGAGATAGAGAGGTGTTGTAATGCCTGTCTAGAGATAGAGAGGTGTTGTAATGCCTGTCTAGAGATTTAGAGGTGTTGTAATGCCTGTCTAGAGATAGAGAGGTGTTGTAATGCCTGTCTAGAGATTTAGAGGTGTTGTAATGCCTGTCTAGATACATAGAGGTGTTGTAATGCCTGTCTAGAGATAGAGAGGTGTTGAAATGCCTGTCTGGAGATAGAGAGGTGTTGTAATGCCTGTCTAGTAATAGAGAGGTGTTGTAATGCCTGTCTAGAGATTTAGAGGTGTTGTAATGCCTGTCTAGAGACAGAGAGGTTGTTTTAATGCCTGTGTAGAGATAGAGAGGTGTTGTAATGCCTGTCTGGAGATAGAGAGGTGTTGTAATGCCTGTCTAGAGACAGAGAGGTGTTTTAATGACTGTGTAGAGATAGAGAGGTGTTGTAATGCCTGTCTGGAGATAGAGAAGTGTTGTAATGCCTGTCTAGAGAAAGAGAGGTGTTGTAATGCCTGTCTGGAGATAGAGAGGTGTTGTAATGCCTGTCTAGAGATTTAGAGGTGTTGTAATGCCTGTCTAGAGATAGAGAGGTGTTGTAATGCCTGTCTGGAGATAGAGAGGTGTTGTAATGCCTGTCTAGAGACAGAGAGGTGTTGTAATGCCTGTCTGGAGATAGAGAGGTGTTGTAATGCCTGTCTAGAGATAGAGAGGTGTTGTAATGCCTGTCTAGAGATTTAGAGGTGTTGTAATGCCTGTCTGGAGTTAGAGAGGTGTTGTAATGCCTGTCTAGAGATTTAGAGGTGTTGTAATGCCTGTCTAGAGATAGAGAGGTGTTGTAATGCCTGTCTAGAGATAGAGAGGTGTTGTAATGCCTGTCTAGAGATAGAGAGGTGTTGTAATGCCTGTCTAGAGATTTAGAGGTGTTGTAATGCCTGTCTAGAGATAGAGAGGTGTTGTAATGCCTGTCTAGAGATTTAGAGGTGTTGTAATGCCTGTCTAGTAATAGAGAGGTGTTGTAATGCCTGTCTAGAGATTTAGAGGTGTTGTAATGCCTGTCTAGAGACAGAGAGGTTGTTTTAATGCCTGTGTAGAGATAGAGAGGTGTTGTAATGCCTGTCTAGAGATTTAGAGGTGTTGTAATGCCTGTCTAGAGATAGAGAGGTGTTGTAATGCCTGTCTAGAGATTTAGAGGTGTTGTAATGCCTGTCTAGTAATAGAGAGGTGTTGTAATGCCTGTCTAGAGATTTAGAGGTGTTGTAATGCCTGTCTAGAGACAGAGAGGTTGTTTTAATGCCTGTGTAGAGATAGAGAGGTGTTGTAATGCCTGTCTGGAGATAGAGAGGTGTTGTAATGCCTGTCTGGAGATAGAGAGGTGTTGTAATGCCTGTCTAGAGATAGAGAGGTGTTGTAATGCCTGTCTAGAGATAGAGAGGTGTTGTAATGCCTGTCTGGAGATAGAGAAGTGTTGTAATACCTGTCTAGAGAAAGAGAGGTGTTGTAATGCCTGTCTGGAGATAGAGAGGTGTTGTAATGCCTGTCTAGAGACAGAGAGGTGTTGTAATGCCTGTCTGGAGATAGAGAGGTGTTGTAATGCCTGTCTAGAGATAGAGAGGTGTTGTAATGCCTGTCTAGAGATTTAGAGGTGTTGTAATGCCTGTCTAGAGATAGAGAGGTGTTGTAATGCCTGTCTAGAGATTTAGAGGTGTTGTAATGCCTGTCTAGTAATAGAGAGGTGTTGTAATGCCTGTCTAGAGATTTAGAGGTGTTGTAATGCCTGTCTAGAGACAGAGAGGTTGTTTTAATGCCTGTGTAGAGATAGAGAGGTGTTGTAATGCCTGTCTGGAGATAGAGAGTTGTTGTAATGCCTGTCTAGAGATAGAGAGGTGTTGTAATGCCTGTCTAGAGATAGAGAGGTGTTGTAATGCCTAGCTGGAGATAGAGAAGTGTTGTAATACCTGTCTAGAGAAAGAGAGGTGTTGTAATGCCTGTCTGGAGATAGAGAGGTGTTGTAATGCCTGTCTAGAGACAGAGAGGTGTTGTAATGCCTGTCTGGAGATAGAGAGGTGTTGTAATGCCTGTCTAGAGATAGAGAGGTGTTATAATGCCTGTCTAGAGATTTAGAGGTGTTGTAATGCCTGTCTGGAGATAGAGAGGTGTTGTAATGCCTGTCTGGAGATAGAGAGGTGTTGTAATGCCTGTCTGGAGACAGAGAGGTGTTGTAATGCCTGTCTAGAGACAGAGAGATGTTTTAATGACTGTGTAGAGATAGAGAGGTGTTGTAATGCCTGTCTGGAGATAGAGAAGTGTTGTAATGCCTGTCTAGAGAAAGATAGGTGTTGTAATGCCTGTCTGGAGATAGAGAGGTGTTGTAATGCCTGTCTAGAGATTTAGAGGTGTTGTAATGCCTGTCTAGAGATAGAGAGGTGTTGTAATGCCTGTCTAGAGATAGAGAGGTGTTGTAATGCCTGTCTAGAGATAGAGAGGTGTTGTAATGCCTGTCTAGAGATTTAGAGGTGTTGTAATGCCTGTCTAGAGATAGAGAGGTGTTGTAATGCCTGTCTAGAAATTTAGAGGTGTTGTAATGCCTGTCTAGATACATAGAGGTGTTGTAATGCCTGTCTAGAGATAGAAAGGTGTTGTAATGCCTGTCTGGAGATAGAGAGGTGTTGTAATGCCTGTCTAGAGATAGAGAGGTGTTGTAATGCCTGTCTAGAGATTTAGAGGTGTTGTAATAACTGTCTAGAGACAGAGAGGTTGTTTTAATGCCTGTGTAGAGATAGAGAGGTGTTGTAATGCCTGTCTGGAGATAGAGAGGTGTTGTAATGCCTGTCTAGAGACAGAGAGGTGTTTTAATGACTGTGTAGAGATAGAGAGGTGTTGTAATGCCTGTCTGGAGATAGAGAAGTGTTGTAATGTCTGTCTAGAGAAAGAGAGGTGTTGTAATGCCTGTCTGGAGATAGAGAGGTGTTGTAATGCCTGTCTAGAGATTTAGAGGTGTTGTAATGCCTGTCTAGAGATAGAGAGGTGTTGTAATGCCTGTCTGGAGATAGAGAGGTGTTGTAATGCCTGTCTAGAGACAGAGAGGTGTTGTAATGCCTGTCTGGAGATAGAGAGGTGTTGTAATGCCTGTCTAGAGATAGAGAGGTGTTGTAATGCCTGTCTAGAGATTTAGAGGTGTTGTAATGCCTGTCTGGAGTTAGAGAGGTGTTGTAATGCCTGTCTAGAGATTTAGAGGTGTTGTAATGCCTGTCTAGAGATAGAGAGGTGTTGTAATGCCTGTCTAGAGATAGAGAGGTGTTGTAATGCCTGTCTAGAGATAGAGAGGTGTTGTAATGCCTGTCTAGAGATTTAGAGGTGTTGTAATGCCTGTCTAGAGATAGAGAGGTGTTGTAATGCCTGTCTAGAGATTTAGAGGTGTTGTAATGCCTGTCTAGTAATAGAGAGGTGTTGTAATGCCTGTCTAGAGATTTAGAGGTGTTGTAATGCCTGTCTAGAGACAGAGAGGTTGTTTTAATGCCTGTGTAGAGATAGAGAGGTGTTGTAATGCCTGTCTAGAGATTTAGAGGTGTTGTAATGCCTGTCTAGAGATAGAGAGGTGTTGTAATGCCTGTCTAGAGATTTAGAGGTGTTGTAATGCCTGTCTAGTAATAGAGAGGTGTTGTAATGCCTGTCTAGAGATTTAGAGGTGTTGTAATGCCTGTCTAGAGACAGAGAGGTTGTTTTAATGCCTGTGTAGAGATAGAGAGGTGTTGTAATGCCTGTCTGGAGATAGAGAGGTGTTGTAATGCCTGTCTGGAGATAGAGAGGTGTTGTAATGCCTGTCTAGAGATAGAGAGGTGTTGTAATGCCTGTCTAGAGATAGAGAGGTGTTGTAATGCCTGTCTGGAGATAGAGAAGTGTTGTAATACCTGTCTAGAGAAAGAGAGGTGTTGTAATGCCTGTCTGGAGATAGAGAGGTGTTGTAATGCCTGTCTAGAGACAGAGAGGTGTTGTAATGCCTGTCTGGAGATAGAGAGGTGTTGTAATGCCTGTCTAGAGATAGAGAGGTGTTGTAATGCCTGTCTAGAGATTTAGAGGTGTTGTAATGCCTGTCTAGAGATAGAGAGGTGTTGTAATGCCTGTCTAGAGATTTAGAGGTGTTGTAATGCCTGTCTAGTAATAGAGAGGTGTTGTAATGCCTGTCTAGAGATTTAGAGGTGTTGTAATGCCTGTCTAGAGACAGAGAGGTTGTTTTAATGCCTGTGTAGAGATAGAGAGGTGTTGTAATGCCTGTCTGGAGATAGAGAGTTGTTGTAATGCCTGTCTAGAGATAGAGAGGTGTTGTAATGCCTGTCTAGAGATAGAGAGGTGTTGTAATGCCTGTCTGGAGATAGAGAAGTGTTGTAATACCTGTCTAGAGAAAGAGAGGTGTTGTAATGCCTGTCTGGAGATAGAGAGGTGTTGTAATGCCTGTCTAGAGACAGAGAGGTGTTGTAATGCCTGTCTGGAGATAGAGAGGTGTTGTAATGCCTGTCTAGAGATAGAGAGGTGTTATAATGCCTGTCTAGAGATTTAGAGGTGTTGTAATGCCTGTCTGGAGATAGAGAGGTGTTGTAATGCCTGTCTGGAGATAGAGAGGTGTTGTAATGCCTGTCTGGAGACAGAGAGGTGTTGTAATGCCTGTCTAGAGACAGAGAGATGTTTTAATGACTGTGTAGAGATAGAGAGGTGTTGTAATGCCTGTCTGGAGATAGAGAAGTGTTGTAATGCCTGTCTAGAGAAAGATAGGTGTTGTAATGCCTGTCTGGAGATAGAGAGGTGTTGTAATGCCTGTCTAGAGATTTAGAGGTGTTGTAATGCCTGTCTAGAGATAGAGAGGTGTTGTAATGCCTGTCTAGAGATAGAGAGGTGTTGTAATGCCTGTCTAGAGATAGAGAGGTGTTGTAATGCCTGTCTAGAGATTTAGAGGTGTTGTAATGCCTGTCTAGAGATAGAGAGGTGTTGTAATGCCTGTCTAGAAATTTAGAGGTGTTGTAATGCCTGTCTAGATACATAGAGGTGTTGTAATGCCTGTCTAGAGATAGAAAGGTGTTGTAATGCCTGTCTGGAGATAGAGAGGTGTTGTAATGCCTGTCTAGAGATAGAGAGGTGTTGTAATGCCTGTCTAGAGATTTAGAGGTGTTGTAATAACTGTCTAGAGACAGAGAGGTTGTTTTAATGCCTGTTTAGAGATAGAGAGGTGTTGTAATGCCTGTCTGGAGATAGAGAGGTGTTGTAATGCCTGTCTAGAGATAGAGAGGTGTTGTAATGCCTGTCTAGAGATAGAGAGGTGTTGTAATGCCTGTCTGGAGATAGAGAAGTGTTGTAATACCTGTCTAGAGAAAGAGAGGTGTTGTAATGCCTGTCTGGAGATAGAGAGATGTTGTAATGCCTGTCTAGAGATTTAGAGGTGTTGTAATGCCTGTCTAGAGATAGAGAGGTCTTGTAATGCCTGTCTAGAGATAGAGAGGTGTTGTAATGCCTGTCTAGAGATAGAGAGGTGTTGTAATGCCTGTCTAGAGATTTAGAGGTGTTGTAATGCCTGTCTAGAGATAGAGAGGTGTTGTAATGCCTGTCTAGAGATAGAGAGGTGTTGTAATGCCTGTCTAGAGATAGAGAGGTGTTGTAATGCCTGTCTAGAGATTTAGAGGTGTTGTAATGCCTGTCTAGAGATAGAGAGGTGTTGTAATGCCTGTCTAGAGATAGAGAGGTGTTGTAATGCCTGTCTAGAGATAGAGAGTTGTTGTAATGCCTGTCTGGAGATATATAGATTTTTCTGTGCCTCTCTCATTCAGCAGCAGGCAAACAATTGCAATGAGAGAAAGCCCTGAAGGCCGTGCCGTCTTTGTCCATGGTGCTGAAGAGAAGAAAAACATCAAAGTTGATTGGATGGGAGGGAGGGTTAGGGGCTGGGTGAAAGGGGGAGGCACCATGTGAACTTGAATTCAATTATCAAGTCTTTCAGATAAAATCTAATTGAATTTTCAAATCAAATCGTATTTGTCACTTGATTCGTACAAAACAGGTGTAGGCTAACAGTGAAATGCTAACCTTGGGGCCCTTCCCAACAATACAGAGAGAAAAATAGGAGAAAGATAGTAACGTGAATAAATCCACAATGAATAACGATAACTTGGCTATATACACGGGTACCTGTACCAGGGGTATGAGGTTATTCTGTTGGATACACTACATGACCAACAGTATGTGGACACCTGCTCGTCGAATATCTCATTCCAAAATCATGGACATTAATATGGAGTTGGTCCCCCCTTTGCTGCTATAACAGCCTCCAATCTTCTGGGAAGGCTTTCCACTAGATGTTGGAACATTGCTGCGGGGACTTGCTTCCATTCAGCCACAAGAGTATTAGTGAGGTCGGGCACTGATGTTGGGTGATTAGGTCTGGCTCACAGTCGACGTTACAATTCATCCCGAAGGTGTTCGATGGGGTCGAAGGTGTTCGATGGGGCTCTGTGTAGGCCAGGCAAGTTCTTCCCCACCAATCTCGACAAAGCATTTCTGTATTGACCTTGCTTTGGGCATTATCATGCTGAATCAGGAAAGAACATTCCACAAACTGTTGCCACAAAGTTGGAAGCACAGAATCGGCTGGAATTTCATTATATGCTGTAGTGTTAAGATTTCCCTTCACTGGCACTAAGGGGCCTAGCCTGAACCATGAAAAACAGCCCCAGACCATTATTCATCCTCCACCAAACTTTACAGTTGGCACATTGCACTGGGGCAGGTACTTATTTTGCTCCTTTGCACCCCATTATTTCTATTTCTACTTTGCACTTTCTTCCACTACAAATCTACCATTCCAGTGTTGTACTTGCTATATTGTATTTACTTTGCCACAATGGAATTCTAAACACTAGTGTCTGAGAATGGAATTCTAAATACTAGTGTCTGAAAATCGAATTCTAAATACTAGTGTCTGACAATGGAATTCTAAATTCTAGCGTCTGAAAATGGAATTCTAAATACTAGTGTCCAGAAATGGAATTCTAAATGCTAGCATCTGAGAATGGAATTCTAAATTCTAGTGTCTGAGAATGGAATTCTAAATACTAGTGTCCAGAAATGGAATTCTAAAAACTAGTGTCCAGAAATGGAATTCTAAATACTAGTGTCCAGGTATGGAATTCTAAATACTAGTGTCTGAGACTGGAATTCTAAATACTAGTGTCTGAGAATGGAATTCTAAATTCTAGCGTCTGAGAATGGAATTCTAAATACTAATGTACAGGTATGGAATTCTAAATACTAGTGTCTGAGACTGGAATTCTAAATACTAGTGTCTGAGAATGGAATTCTAAATTCTAGCGTCTGAGAATGGAATTCTAAATACTAATGTCCAGAAATGGAATTCTATATACTAGCGTCTGAGAATGGAATTCTACATACTAGTGTCTGAGAATGGAATTCTAAATACTAATGTCTGAGAATTGAATTGTAAATACTAGTGTCTGAGAATGGAATTGTAAATACTAGTGTCTGAGAATGGAATTCTAAATACTAGTGTCTGAGAATGGAATTCTAAATACTAGTGTCCAGAAATGGAATTCTAAATACTAGTGTCCAGAAATGGAATTCTAAATACTAGTGTCTGAGAATGGAATTCTAAATACAAGTGTCTGAGAATGGAATTCTAAATACTAGTGTCTGAGAATGGATTATAAATACTAGTGTCCAGAAATGGAATTCTAAATACTAGTGTCCAGAAATGGAATTCTAAATACTAGTGTCTGAGAATGGAACTCTAAATACTAGTGTCCAGAAATGGAATTCTAAATACTAGTGTCCAGAAATGGAATTCTAAATAGTAGTGTCTGAGACTGGAATTCTAAATACTAGTGTCCAGAAAAGGAATTCTAAATACTAGTGTCCAGAAATGGAATTCTAAATACTAGTGTCTGGGAATGGAATTCTAAATACTAGTGTCCAGAAATGGAATTCTAAATACTAGTGTCCAGAAATGGAATTCTAAATACTAGTGTCTGAGACTGGAATTCTAAATACTAGTGTCCAGAAATGGAATTCTAAATACTAGTGTCTGAGACTGGAATTCTAAATACTAGTGTCCAGAAATGGAATTCTAAATACTAGTGTCCAGAAATGGAATTCTAAATACTAGTGTCTGAGACTGGAATTCTAAATACTAGTGTCCAGAAATGGAATTATAAATACTAGTGTCCAGAAATGGAATTCTAAATACTAGTGTCTGGGAATGGAATTCTAAATACTAGTGTCCAGAAATGGAATTCTAAATACTAGTGTCCAGAAATGGAATTCTAAATACTAGTGTCCAGAAATGGAATTCTAAATACTAGTGTCCAGAAATGGAATTCTAAATACTAGTGTCTGAGAATGGAATTCTAAATACTAGTGTCCAGAAATGGAATTCTAAATACTAGTGTCCAGAAATGGAATTCTAAATACTAGTGTCTGAGAATGGAATTCTAAATACTAGTGTCTGAGAATGGAATTCTAAATACTAGTGTCTGAGAATGGATTATAAATACTAGTGTCCAGAAATGGAATTCTAAATACTAGTGTCCAGAAATGGAATTCTAAATACTAGTGTCTGAGAATGGAACTCTAAATACTAGTGTCCAGAAATGGAATTCTAAATACTAGTGTCCAGAAATGGAATTCTAAATACTAGTGTCCAGAAATGGAATTCTAAATAGTAGTGTCTGAGACTGGAATTCTAAATACTAGTGTCCAGAAAAGGAATTCTAAATACTAGTGTCCAGAAATGGAATTCTAAATACTAGTGTCTGAGAATGGAATTCTAAATTCTAGCGTCTGAGAATGGAATTCTAAATACTAATGTCCAGGTATGGAATTCTAAATACTAGTGTCTGAGACTGGAATTCTAAATACTAGTGTCTGAGAATGGAATTCTAAATACTAATGTCCAGAAATGGAATTCTAAATACTAGTGTCCAGAAATGGAATTCTAAATACTAGTGTCTGAGAATGGAACTCTAAATACTAGTGTCCAGAAATGGAATTCTAAATACTAGTGTCCAGAAATGGAATTCTAAATACTAGTGTCCAGAAATGGAATTCTAAAAACTAGTGTCCAGAAATGGAATTCTAAATACTAGTGTCCAGGTATGGAATTCTAAATACTGGTGTCTGAGACTGGAATTCTAAATACTAGTGTCTGAGAATGGAATTCTAAATTCTAGCGTCTGAGAATGGAATTCTAAATACTAATGTACAGGTATGGAATTCTAAATACTAGTGTCTGAGACTGGAATTCTAAATACTAGTGTCTGAGAATGGAATTCTAAATTCTAGCGTCTGAGAATGGAATTCTAAATACTAATGTCCAGAAATGGAATTCTATATACTAGCGTCTGAGAATGGAATTCTAAATACTAGTGTCTGAGAATGGAATTCTAAATACTAGTGTCTGAGAATGGAATTGTAAATACTAGTGTCTGAGAATGGAATTGTAAATACTAGTGTCTGAGAATGGAATTCTAAATACTAGTGTCTGAGAATGGAATTCTAAATACTAGTGTCCAGAAATGGAATTCTAAATACTAGTGTCCAGAAATGGAATTCTAAATACTAGTGTCTGAGAATGGAATTCTAAATACTAGTGTCTGAGAATGGAATTCTAAATACTAGTGTCTGAGAATGGATTATAAATACTAGTGTCCAGAAATGGAATTCTAAATACTAGTGTCCAGAAATGGAATTCTAAATACTAGTGTCTGAGAATGGAACTCTAAATACTAGTGTCCAGAAATGGAATTCTAAATACTAGTGTCCAGAAATGGAATTCTAAATAGTAGTGTCTGAGACTGGAATTCTAAATACTAGTGTCCAGAAAAGGAATTCTAAATACTAGTGTCCAGAAATGGAATTCTAAATACTAGTGTCTGGGAATGGAATTCTTAATACTAGTGTCCAGAAAGGAATTCTAAATACTAGTATCCAGAAATGGAATTCTAAATACTAGTGTCTGAGACTGGAATTCTAAATACTAGTGTCCAGAAATGGAATTCTAAATACTAGTGTCTGAGACTGGAATTCTAAATACTAGTGTCCAGAAATGGAATTCTAAATACTAGTGTCCAGAAATGGAATTCTAAATACTAGTGTCTGAGACTGGAATTCTAAATACTAGTGTCCAGAAATGGAATTCTAAATACTAGTGTCCAGAAATGGAATTCTAAATACTAGTGTCTGGGAATGGAATTCTAAATACTAGTGTCCAGAAATGGAATTCTAAATACTAGTGTCCAGAAATGGAATTCTAAATACTAGTGTCCAGAAATGGTATTCTAAATACTAGTGTCCAGAAATGGAATTCTAAATACTAGTGTCTGAGAATGGAATTCTAAATACTAGTGTCCAGAAATGGAATTCTAAATACTAGTGTCCAGAAATGGAATTCTAAATACTAGTGTCTGAGAATGGAATTCTAAATACTAGTGTCTGAGAATGGAATTCTAAATACTAGTGTCTGAGAATGGATTATAAATACTAGTGTCCAGAAATGGAATTCTAAATACTAGTGTCCAGAAATGGAATTCTAAATACTAGTGTCTGAGAATGGAACTCTAAATACTAGTGCCCAGAAATGGAATTCTAAATACTAGTGTCCAGAAATGGAATTCTAAATAGTAGTGTCTGAGACTGGAATTCTAAATACTAGTGTCCAGAAAAGGAATTCTAAATACTAGTGTCCAGAAATGGAATTCTAAATACTAGTGTCTGAGAATGGAATTCTAAATTCTAGCGTCTGAGAATGGAATTCTAAATACTAATGTCCAGGTATGGAATTTTAAATACTAGTGTCTGAGACTGGAATTCTAAATACTAGTGTCTGAGAATGGAATTCTAAATTCTAGCGTCTGAGAATGGAATTCTAAATACTAATGTACAGGTATGGAATTCTAAATACTAGTGTCTGAGACTGGAATTCTAAATACTAGTGTCTGAGAATGGAATTCTAAATTCTAGCGTCTGAGAATGGAATTCTAAATACTAATGTCCAGAAATGGAATTCTATATACTAGCGTCTGAGAATGGAATTCTACATACTAGTGTCTGAGAATGGAATTCTAAATACTAATGTCTGAGAATTGAATTGTAAATACTAGTGTCTGAGAATGGAATTGTAAATACTAGTGTCTGAGAATGGAATTCTAAATACTAGTGTCTGAGAATGGAATTCTAAATACTAGTGTCCAGAAATGGAATTCTAAATACTAGTGTCCAGAAATGGAATTCTAAATACTAGTGTCTGAGAATGGAATTCTAAATACTATTGTCTGAGAATGGAATTCTAAATACTAGTGTCTGAGAATGGATTATAAATACTAGTGTCCAGAAATGGAATTCTAAATACTAGTGTCCAGAAATGGAATTCTAAATAGTAGTGTCTGAGACTGGAATTCTAAATACTAGTGTCTGAGAATGGAATTCTAAATTCTAGCGTCTGAGAATGGAATTCTAAATACTAATGTCCAGAAATGGAATTCTATATACTAGCGTCTGAGAATGGAATTCTACATACTAGTGTCTGAGAATGGAATTCTAAATACTAATGTCTGAGAATTGAATTGTAAATACTAGTGTCTGAGAATGGAATTGTAAATACTAGTGTCTGAGAATGGAATTCTAAATACTAGTGTCTGAGAATGGAATTCTAAATACTAGTGTCCAGAAATGGAATTCTAAATACTAGTGTCCAGAAATGGAATTCTAAATACTAGTGTCTGAGAATGGAATTCTAAATACTAGTGTCTGAGAATGGAATTCTAAATACTAGTGTCTGAGAATGGATTATAAATACTAGTGTCCAGAAATGGAATTCTAAATACTAGTGTCCAGAAATGGAATTCTAAATACTAGTGTCTGAGAATGGAACTCTAAATACTAGTGTCCAGAAATGGAATTCTAAATACTAGTGTCCAGAAATGGAATTCTAAATAGTAGTGTCTGAGACTGGAATTCTAAATACTAGTGTCCAGAAAAGGAATTCTAAATACTAGTGTCCAGAAATGGAATTCTAAATACTAGTGTCTGGGAATGGAATTCTAAATACTAGTGTCCAGAAAGGAATTCTAAATACTAGTGTCCAGAAATGGAATTCTAAATACTAGTGTCTGAGACTGGAATTCTAAATACTAGTGTCCAGAAATGGAATTCTAAATACTAGTGTCTGAGACTGGAATTCTAAATACTAGTGTCCAGAAATGGAATTCTAAATACTAGTGTCCAGAAATTGAATTCTAAATACTAGTGTCTGAGACTGGAATTCTAAATACTAGTGTCCAGAAATGGAATTATAAATACTAGTGTCCAGAAATGGAATTCTAAATACTAGTGTCTGGGAATGGAATTCTAAATACTAGTGTCCAGAAATGGAATTCTAAATACTAGTGTCCAGAAATGGAATTCTAAATACTAGTGTCCAGAAATGGAATTCTAAATACTAGTGTCCAGAAATGGAATTCTAAATACTAGTGTCCAGAAATGGAATTCTAAATACTAGTGTCCAGAAATGGAATTCTAAATACTAGTGTCCAGAAATGGAATTCTAAATACTAGTGTCTGAGAATGGAATTCTAAATACTAGTGTCTGAGAATGGAATTCTAAATACTAGTGTCTGAGAATGGAATTCTAAATACTAGTGTCTGAGAATGGATTATAAATACTAGTGTCCAGAAATGGAATTCTAAATACTAGTGTCCAGAAATGGAATTCTAAATACTAGTGTCTGAGAATGGAACTCTAAATACTAGTGTCCAGAAATGGAATTCTAAATACTAGTGTCCAGAAATGGAATTCTAAATACTAGTGTCCAGAAATGGAATTCTAAATAGTAGTGTCTGAGACTGGAATTCTAAATACTAGTGTCCAGAAAAGGAATTCTAAATACTAGTGTCCAGAAATGGAATTCTAAATACTAGTGTCTGAGAATGGAATTCTAAATTCTAGCGTCTGAGAATGGAATTCTAAATACTAATGTCCAGGTATGGAATTCTAAATACTAGTGTCTGAGACTGGAATTCTAAATGCTAGTGTCTGAGAATGGAATTCTAAATACTAATGTCCAGAAATGGAATTCTAAATACTAGTGTCCAGAAATGGAATTCTAAATACTAGTGTCTGAGAATGGAACTCTAAATACTAGTGTCCAGAAATGGAATTCTAAATACTAGTGTCCAGAAATGGAATTCTAAATACTAGTGTCCAGAAATGGAATTCTAAAAACTAGTGTCCAGAAATGGAATTCTAAATACTAGTGTCCAGGTATGGAATTCTAAATACTGGTGTCTGAGACTGGAATTCTAAATACTAGTGTCTGAGAATGGAATTCTAAATTCTAGCGTCTGAGAATGGAATTCTAAATACTAATGTACAGGTATGGAATTCTAAATACTAGTGTCTGAGACTGGAATTCTAAATACTAGTGTCTGAGAATGGAATTCTAAATTCTAGCGTCTGAGAATGGAATTCTAAATACTAATGTCCAGAAATGGAATTCTATATACTAGCGTCTGAGAATGGAATTCTACATACTAGTGTCTGAGAATGGAATTCTAAATACTAATGTCTGAGAATTGAATTGTAAATACTAGTGTCTGAGAATGGAATTGTAAATACTAGTGTCTGAGAATGGAATTCTAAATACTAGTGTCTGAGAATGGAATTCTAAATACTAGTGTCCAGAAATGGAATTCTAAATACTAGTGTCCAGAAATGGAATTCTAAATACTAGTGTCTGAGAATGGAATTCTAAATACTAGTGTCTGAGAATGGAATTCTAAATACTAGTGTCTGAGAATGGATTATAAATACTAGTGTCCAGAAATGGAATTCTAAATACTAGTGTCCAGAAATGGAATTCTAAATACTAGTGTCTGAGAATGGAACTCTAAATACTAGTGTCCAGAAATGGAATTCTAAATACTAGTGTCCAGAAAATGGAATTCTAAATAGTAGTGTCTGAGACTGGAATTCTAAATACTAGTGTCCAGAAAAGGAATTCTAAATACTAGTGTCCAGAAATGGAATTCTAAATACTAGTGTCTGGGAATGGAATTCTAAATACTAGTGTCCAGAAAGGAATTCTAAATACTAGTATCCAGAAATGGAATTCTAAATACTAGTGTCTGAGACTGGAATTCTAAATACTAGTGTCCAGAAATGGAATTCTAGATACTACTGTCTGAGACTGGAATTCTAAATACTAGTGTCCAGAAATGGAATTCTAAATACTAGTGTCCAGAAATTGAATTCTAAATACTAGTGTCTGAGACTCGAATTCTAAATACTAGTGTCCAGAAATGGAATTATAAATACTAGTGTCCAGAAATGGAATTCTAAATACTAGTGTCTGGGAATGGAATTTTAAATACTAGTGTCCAGAAATGGAATTCTAAATACTAGTGTCCAGAAATGGAATTCTAAATACTAGTGTCCAGAAATGGAATTCTAAATACTAGTGTCTGAGAATGGAATTCTAAATACTAGTGTCCAGAAATGGAATTCTAAATACTAGTGTCCAGGTATGGAATTCTAAATACTAGTGTCTGAGACTGGAATTCTAAATACTAGTGTCTGAGAATGGAATTCTAAATTCTAGCGTCTGAGAATGGAATTCTAAATACTAATGTACAGGTATGGAATTCTAAATACTAGTGTCTGAGACTGGAATTCTAAATACTAGTGTCTGAGAATGGAATTCTAAATTCTAGCGTCTGAGAATGGAATTCTAAATACTAATGTCCAGAAATGGAATTCTATATACTAGCGTCTGAGAATGGAATTCTACATACTAGTGTCTGAGAATGGAATTCTAAATACTAATGTCTGAGAATTGAATTGTAAATACTAGTGTCTGAGAATGGAATTGTAAATACTAGTGTCTGAGTATGGAATTCTAAATACTAGTGTCTGAGAATGGAATTCTAAATACTAGTGTCCAGAAATGGAATTCTAAATACTAGTGTCCAGAAATGGAATTCTAAATACTAGTGTCTGAGAATGGAATTCTAAATACTAGTGTCTGAGAATGGAATTCTAAATACTAGTGTCTGAGAATGGATTATAAATACTAGTGTCCAGAAATGGAATTCTAAATACTAGTGTCCAGAAATGGAATTCTAAATACTAGTGTCTGAGAATGGAACTCTAAATACTAGTGTCCAGAAATGGAATTCTAAATACTAGTGTCCAGAAATGGAATTCTAAATAGTAGTGTCTGAGACTGGAATTCTAAATACTAGTGTCCAGAAAAGGAATTCTAAATACTAGTGTCCAGAAATGGAATTCTAAATACTAGTGTCTGGGAATGGAATTCTAAATACTAGTGTCCAGAAAGGAATTCTAAATACTAGTATCCAGAAATGGAATTCTAAATACTAGTGTCTGAGACTGGAATTCTAAATACTAGTGTCCAGAAATGGAATTCTAAATACTACTGTCTGAGACTGGAATTCTAAATACTAGTGTCCAGAAATGGAATTCTAAATACTAGTATCCAGAAATGGAATTCTAAATACTAGTGTCTGGGAATGGAATTTTAAATACTAGTGTCCAGAAATGGAATTCTAAATACTAGTGTCCAGAAATGGAATTCTAAATACTAGTGTCCAGAAATGGAATTCTAAATACTAGTGTCCAGAAATGGAATTCTAAATACTAGTGTCTGAGAATGGAATTCTAAATACTAGTGTCCAGAAATGGAATTCTAAATACTAGTGTCCAGAAATGGAATTCTAAATACTAGTGTCTGAGAATGGAATTCTAAATACTAGTGTCTGAGAATGGAATTCTAAATACTAGTGTCTGAGAATGGATTATAAATACTAGTGTCCAGAAATGGAATTCTAAATACTAGTGTCCAGAAATGGAATTCTAAATACTAGTGTCTGAGAATGGAATTCTAAATACTAGTGTCCAGAAATGGAATTCTAAATACTAGTGTCCAGAAATGGAATTCTAAATACTAGTGTCCAGAAATGGAATTCTAAATAGTAGTGTCTGAGACTGGAATTCTAAATACTAGTGTCCAGAAAATGAATTTTAAATACTAGTGTCCAGAAATGGAATTCTAAATACTAGTGTCTGAGAATGGAATTCTAAATTCTAGCGTCTGAGAATGGAATTCTAAATACTAATGTCCAGGTATGGAATTCTAAATACTAGTCTCTGAGACTGGAATTCTAAATACTAGTGTCTGAGAATGGAATTCTAAATTCTAGCGTCTGAGAATGGAATTCTAAATACTAATGTCCAGAAATGGAATTCTAAATACTAGTGTCCAGAAATGGAATTCTAAATACTAGTGTCCAGAAATGGAATTCTAAATACTAGTGTCCAGAAATGGAATTCTAAATAGTAGTGTCTGAGACTGGAATTCTAAATACTAGTGTCCAGAAAAGGAATTCTAAATACTAGTGTCCAGAAATGGAATTCTAAATACTAGTGTCTGAGAATGGAATTCTAAATTCTAGCGTCTGAGAATGGAATTCTAAATACTAATGTCCAGGTATGGAATTCTAAATACTAGTGTCTGAGACTGGAATTCTAAATACTAGTGTCTGAGAATGGAATTCTAAATTCTAGCATCTGAGAATGGAATTCTAAATACTAATGTCCAGAAATGTAATTCTATATACTAGCGTCTGAGAATGGAATTCTAAATACTAGTGTCTGAGAATGGAATTCTAAATACTAGTGTCTGAGAATGGAATTGTAAATACTAGTGTCTGAGAATGGAATTCTAAATACTAGTGTCTGAGAATGGAATTGCAAATACTAGTGTCTGAGAATGGAATTCTAAATACTAGTGTCTGAGAATGGAATTCTAAATACTAGTGTCCAGAAATGGAATTCTAAATACTAGTGTCCAGAAATGGAATTCTAAATACTAGTGTCTGAGAATGGAATTCTAAATACTAGTGTCTGAGAATGGTATTCTAAATACTAGTGTCTGAGAATGGATTATAAATACTAGTGTCCAGAAATGGAATTCTAAATACTAGTGTCCAGAAATGGAATTCTAAAATACTAGTGTCTGAGAATGGAACTCTAAATACTAGTGTCCAGAAATGGAATTCTAAATACTAGTGTCCAGAAATGGAGTTCTAAATAGTAGTGACTGAGACTGGAATTCTAAATACTAGTGTCCAGAAAAGGAATTCTAAATACTAGTGTCCAGAAATGGAATTCTAAATACTAGTGTCCAGAAATGGAATTCAAATACTAGTGTCCAGAAATGGAATTCTAAATACTAGTGTCCAGAAATGGAATTCTAAATACTAGTGTCCAGAAATGGAATTCTAAATACTAGTGTCTGAGAATGGAATTCTAAATACTAGTGTCTGAGAATGGAATTCTAAATGCTAGTGTCTGAGAATGGATTATAAATACTAGTGTCCAGAAATGGAATTCTAAATACTAGTGTCCAGAAATGGAATTCTAAATACTAGTGTCTGAGAATGGAACTCTAAATACTAGTATCCAGAAATGGAATTCTAAATACTAGTGTCCAGAAATGGAATTCTAAATACTAGTGTCCAGAAATGGAATTCTAAATACTAGTGTCCAGAAATGGAATTCTAAATAGTAGTGTCTGAGACTGGAATTCTAAATACTAGTGTCCAGAAAAGGAATTCTAAATACTAGTGTCCAGAAATGGAATTCTAAATACTAGTGTCTGAGAATGGAATTCTAAATTCTAGCGTCTAAGAATGGAATTCTAAATACTAATGTCCAGGTATGGAATTCTAAATACTAGTGTCTGAGACTGGAATTCTAAATACTAGTGTCTGAGAATGGAATTCTAAATTCTAGCGTCTGAGAATGGAATTCTAAATACTAATGTCCAGAAATGGAATTCTATATACTAGCGTCTGAGAATGGAATTCTAAATACTAGTGTCTGAGAATGGAATTCTAAATACTAGTGTGTGAGAATGGAATTGTAAATACTAGTGTCTGAGAATGGAATTCTAAATACTAGTGTCTGAGAATGGAATTGCAAATACTAGTGTCTGAGAATGGAATTCTAAATACTAGTGTCTGAGAATGGAATTCTAAATACTAGTGTCCAGAAATGGAATTCTAAATACTAGTGTCCAGAAATGGAATTCTAAATACTAGTGTCTGAGAATGGAATTCTAAATACTAGTGTCTGAGAATGGTATTCTAAATACTAGTGTCTGAGAATGGATTATAAATACTAGTGTCCAGAAATGGAATTCTAAATACTAGTGTCCAGAAATGGAATTCTAAAATACTAGTGTCTGAGAATGGAACTCTAAATACTAGTGTCCAGAAATGGAATTCTAAATACTAGTGTCCAGAAATGGAGTTCTAAATAGTAGTGACTGAGACTGGAATTCTAAATACTAGTGTCCAGAAAAGGAATTCTAAATACTAGTGTCCAGAAATGGAATTCTAAATACTAGTGTCCAGAAATGGAATTCAAATACTAGTGTCCAGAAATGGAATTCTAAATACTAGTGTCCAGAAATGGAATTCTAAATACTAGTGTCCAGAAATGGAATTCTAAATACTAGTGTCTGAGAATGGAATTCTAAATACTAGTGTCCAGAAATGGAATTCTAAATACTAGTGTCCAGAAATGGAATTCTAAATACTAGTGTCTGAGAATGGAATTCTAAATACTAGTGTCTGAGAATGGAATTCTAAATGCTAGTGTCTGAGAATGGATTATAAATACTAGTGTCCAGAAATGGAATTCTAAATACTAGTGTCCAGAAATGGAATTCTAAATACTAGTGTCTGAGAATGGAACTCTAAATACTAGTATCCAGAAATGGAATTCTAAATACTAGTGTCCAGAAATGGAATTCTAAATACTAGTGTCCAGAAATGGAATTCTAAATAATAGTGTCCAGAAATGGAATTCTAAATCGTAGTGTCTGAGACTGGAATTCTAAATACTAGTGTCCAGAAAAGGAATTCTAAATACTAGTGTCCAGAAATGGAATTCTAAATACTAGTGTCTGAGAATGGAATTCTAAATTCTAGCGTCTAAGAATGGAATTCTAAATACTAATGTCCAGGTATGGAATTCTAAATACTAGTGTCTGAGACTGGAATTCTAAATACTAGTGTCTGAGAATGGAATTCTAAATTCTAGCGTCTGAGAATGGAATTCTAAATACTAATGTCCAGAAATGGAATTCTAAATACTAGTGTCCAGAAATGGAATTCTAAATACTAGTGTCTGAGAATGGAACTCTAAATACTAGTGTCCAGAAATGGAATTCTAAATACTAGTGTCCAGAAATGGAATTCTAAATACTAGTGTCCAGAAATGGAATTCTAAATACTAGTGTCTGAGAATGGAATTCTAAATTCTAGCGTCTGAGAATGGAATTCTAAATACTAATGTCCAGGTATGGAATTCTAAATACTAGTGTCTGAGACTGGAATTCTAAATACTAGTGTCTGAGAATGGAATTCTAAATTCTAGCGTCTGAGAATGGAATTCTAAATACTAATGTCCAGAAATGGAATTCTATATACTAGCGTCTGAGAATGGAATTCTAAATACTAGTGTCTGAGAATGGAATTCTAAATACTAGTGTCTGAGAATGGAATTCTAAATACTAGTGTCTGAGAATGGAATTCTAAATACTAGTGTCTGAGAATGGAATTCTAAATACTAGTGTCTGAGAATGGAATTGTAAATACTAGTGTCGGAGAATGGAATTCTAAATACTAGTGTCTGAGAATGGAATTCTAAATACTAGTGTCCAGAAATGGAATTCTAAATACTAGTGTCCAGAAATGGAATTCTAAATACTAGTGTCTGAGAATGGAATTCTAAATACTAGTGTCTGAGAATGGTATTCTAAATACTAGTGTCTGAGAATGGATTATAAATACTAGTTTCCAGAAATGGAATTCTAAATACTAGTGTCCAGAAATGGAATTCTAAATACTAGTGTCTGAGAATGGAACTCTAAATACTAGTGTCCAGAAATGGAATTCTAAATACTAGTGTCCAGAAATGGAATTCTAAATAGTAGTGACTGAGACTGGAATTCTAAATACTAGTGTCCAGAAAAGGAATTCTAAATACTAGTGTCCAGAAATGGAATTCTAAATACTAGTGTCCAGAAATGGAATTCTAAATACTAGTGTCCAGAAATGGAATTCTAAATACTAGTGTCCAGAAATGGAATTCTAAATACTAGTGTCCAGAAATGGAATTCTAAATACTAGTGTCCAGAAATTGAATTCTAAATACTAGTGTCCAGAAATGGAATTCTAAATACTAGTGTCTGAGAATGGAATTCTAAATTCTAGCGTCTGAGAATGGAATTCTAAATACTAATGTCCAGGTATGGAATTCTAAATACTAGTGTCTGAGACTGGAATTCTAAATACTAGTGTCCAGAAATGGAATTCTAAATACTAGTGTCCAGAAATGGAATTCTAAATACTAGTGTCCAGAAATGGAATTCTAAATACTAGTGTCCAGAAATAGAATTCTAAATACTAGTGTCCAGAAATGGAATTCTAAATACTAATGTCCAGAAATGGAATTCTAAATACTAGTGTCCAGAAATGGAATTCTAAATACTAGTGTCTGAGAATGGAACTCTAAATACTAGTGTCCAGAAATGGAATTCTAAATACTAGTGTCCAGAAATGGAATTCTAAATACTAGTGTCTGAGAATGGAACTCTAAATACTAGTGTCCAGAAATGGAATTCTAAATACTAGTGTCCAGAAATGGAATTCTAAATAGTAGTGACTGAGACTGGAATTCTAAATACTAGTGTCCAGAAAAGGAATTCTAAATACTAGTGTCCAGAAATGGAATTCTAAATACTAGTGTCCAGAAATGGAATTCTAAATACTAGTGTCCAGAAATGGAATTCTAAATACTAGTGTCCAGAAATAGAATTCTAAATACTAGTGTCCAGAAATGGAATTCTAAATACTAGTGTCCAGAAATTGAATTCTAAATACTAGTGTCCAGAAATGGAATTCTAAATACTAGTGTCCAGAAATGGAATTCTAAATACTAGTGTCTGAGAATGGAATTCTAAATTCTAGCGTCTGAGAATGGAATTCTAAATACTAATGTCCAGGTATGGAATTCTAAATACTAGTGTCTGAGACTGGAATTCTAAATACTAGTGTCCAGAAATGGAATTCTAAATACTAGTGTCCAGAAATGGAATTCTAAATACTAGTGTCCAGAAATGGAATTCTAAATACTAGTGTCCAGAAATGGAATTCTAAATACTAGTGTCCAGAAATGGAATTCTAAATACTAGTGTCCAGAAATAGAATTCTAAATACTAGTGTCCAGAAATGGAATTCTAAATACTAGTGTCCAGAAATGGAATTCTAAATACTAGTGTCCAGAAATGGAATTCTAAATACTAGTGTCCAGAAATGGAATTCTAAATACTAGTGTCTGAGAATGGAATTCTAAATTCTAGTGTCTGAGAATGGAATTCCAAATACTAATGTCCAGGTATGGAATTCTAAATACTAGTGTCTGAGACTGGAATTCTAAATACTAGTGTCTGAGAATGGAATTCTAAATTCTAGCGTCTGAGAATGGAATTCTAAATACTAATGTCCAGAAATGGAATTCTATATACTAGCGTCTGAGAATGGAA
The DNA here is from genome assembly GCF_901001165.1 of Salmo trutta. Taxonomy (NCBI): domain Eukaryota; kingdom Metazoa; phylum Chordata; class Actinopteri; order Salmoniformes; family Salmonidae; genus Salmo; species Salmo trutta. The sequence continues at coordinate 59,237,643 of NC_042963.1, read as the reverse complement.
TTCTAAATACTAGTGTCTGAGAATGGAATTCTAAATACTAGTGTCTGAGAATGGAATTCTAAATACTAGTGTCTGAGAATGGAATTCTAAATACTAGTGTCTGAGAATGGAATTGTAAATACTAGTGTCTGAAAATGGAATTCTAAATACTAGTGTCTGAGAATGGAATTCTAAATACTAGTGTCCAGAAATGGAATTCTAAATACTAGTGTCCAGAAATGGAATTCTAAATACTAGTGTCTGAGAATGGAATTCTAAATACTAGTGTCTGAGAATGGTATTCTAAATACTAGTGTCTGAGAATGGATTATAAATACTAGTGTCCAGAAATGGAATTCTAAATACTAGTGTCCAGAAATGGAATTCTAAATACTAGTGTCTGAGAATGGAACTCTAAATACTAGTGTCCAGAAATGGAATTCTAAATACTAGTGTCCAGAAATGGAATTCTAAATACTAGTGTCCAGAAATGGAATTCTAAATACTAGTGTCCAGAAATGGAATTCTAAATACTAGTGTCCAGAAATGGAATTCTAAATACTAGTGTCCAGAAATAGAATTCTAAATACTAGTGTCCAGAAATGGAATTCTAAATACTAGTGTCCAGAAATTGAATTCTAAATACTAGTGTCCAGAAATGGAATTCTAAATACTAGTGTCCAGAAATGGAATTCTAAATACTAGTGTCTGAGAATGGAATTCTAAATTCTAGCGTCTGAGAATGGAATTCTAAATACTAATGTCCAGGTATGGAATTCTAAATACTAGTGTCTGAGACTGGAATTCTAAATACTAGTGTCCAGAAATGGAATTCTAAATACTAGTGTCCAGAAATGGAATTCTAAATACTAGTGTCCAGAAATGGAATTCTAAATACTAGTGTCCAGAAATGGAATTCTAAATACTAGTGTCCAGAAATGGAATTCTAAATACTAGTGTCCAGAAATAGAATTCTAAATACTAGTGTCCAGAAATGGAATTCTAAATACTAGTGTCCAGAAATGGAATTCTAAATACTAGTGTCCAGAAATGGAATTCTAAATACTAGTGTCCAGAAATGGAATTCTAAATACTAGTGTCTGAGAATGGAATTCTAAATTCTAGTGTCTGAGAATGGAATTCTAAATACTAATGTCCAGGTATGGAATTCTAAATACTAGTGTCTGAGACTGGAATTCTAAATACTAGTGTCTGAGAATGGAATTCTAAATTCTAGCGTCTGAGAATGGAATTCTAAATACTAATGTCCAGAAATGGAATTCTATATACTAGCGTCTGAGAATGGAATTCTAAATACTAGTGTCTGAGAATGGAATTCTAAATACTAGTGTCTGAGAATGGAATTCTAAATACTAGTGTCTGAGAATGGAATTCTAAATACTAGTGTCTGAGAATGGAATTGTAAATACTAGTGTCTGAAAATGGAATTCTAATACTAGTGTCTGAGAATGGAATTCTAAATACTAGTGTCCAGAAATGGAATTCTAAATACTAGTGTCCAGAAATGGAATTCTAAATACTAGTGTCTGAGAATGGAATTCTAAATACTAGTGTCTGAGAATGGTATTCTAAATACTAGTGTCTGAGAATGGATTATAAATACTAGTGTCCAGAAATGGAATTCTAAATACTAGTGTCCAGAAATGGAATTCTAAATACTAGTGTCTGAGAATGGAACTCTAAATACTAGTGTCCAGAAATGGAATTCTAAATACTAGTGTCCAGAAATGGAATTCTAAATACTAGTGTCCAGAAATAGAATTCTAAATACTAGTGTCCAGAAATGGAATTCTAAATACTAGTGTCCAGAAATGGAATTCTAAATACTAGTGTCCAGAAATGGATTTCTAAATACTAGTGTCTGAGAATGGAATTCTAAATTCTAGCGTCTGAGAATGGAATTCTAAATACTAATGTCCAGGTATGGAATTCTAAATACTAGTGTCTGAGACTGGAATTCTAAATACTAGTGTCTGAGAATGGAATTCTAAATTCTAGCGTCTGAGAATGGAATTCTAAATTCTAATGTCCAGAAATGGAATTCTATATACTAGCGTCTGAGAATGGAATTCTAAATACTAGTGTCTGAGAATGGAATTCTAAATACTAGTGTCTGAGAATGGAATTCTAAATACTAGTGTCTGAGAATGGAATTCTAAATACTAATGTCCAGGTATGGAATTCTAAATACTAGTGTCTGAGACTGGAATTCTAAATACTAGTGTCTGAGAATGGAATTCTAAATTCTAGCGTCTGAGAATGGAATTCTAAATACTAATGTCCAGAAATGGAATTCTAGTGTCCAGAAATGGAATTCTAAATACTAGTGTCTGAGAATGGAACTCTAAATACTAGTGTCCAGAAATGGAATTCTAAATACTAGTGTCCAGAAATGGAATTCTAAATAATAGTGTCTGAGAATGGAACTCTAAATACTAGTGTCCAGAAATGGAATTCTAAATACTAGTGTCCAGAAATGGAATTCTAAATAGTAGTGACTGAGACTGGAATTCTAAATACTAGTGTCCAGAAAAGGAATTCTAAATACTAGTGTCCAGAAATGGAATTCTAAATACTAGTGTCCAGAAATGGAATTCTAAATACTAGTGTCCAGAAATAGAATTCTAAATACTAGTGTCCAGAAATGGAATTCTAAATACTAGTGTCCAGAAATTGAATTCTAAATACTAGTGTCCAGAATGGAATTCTAAATACTAGTGTCCAGAAATGGAATTCTAAATACTAGTGTCTGAGAATGGAATTCTAAATTCTAGCGTCTGAGAATGGAATTCTAAATACTAGTGTCTGAGACTGGAATTCTAAATACTAGTGTCCAGAAATGGAATTCTAAATACTAGTGTCCAGAAATGGAATTCTAAATACTAGTGTCCAGAATGGAATTCTAAATACTAGTGTCCAGAAATGGAATTCTAAATACTAGTGTCCAGAAATGGAATTCTAAATACTAGTGTCCAGAAATGGAATTCTAAATACTAGTGTCCAGAAATGGAATTCTAAATACTAGTGTCCAGAAATGAATTCTAAATAACTAGTGTCAGAAATGGAATTCTAATACTAGTGTCAGAAATGGAATTCTAAATACTAGGTCCAGAAATGGAATTCTAAAATACTAGTGTCCAGAAATGGAATTCTAAATACTAGTGTCTGAGATGGAATTCTAAATTCTAGCGTCTGAGAATGGAATTCTAAATACTAATGTCCAGGTATGGAATTCTATACTAGTGTCTGAGACTGGAATTCTAAATACTAGTGTCTGAGAATGGAATTCTAAATTCTAGCGTCTGAGAATGGAATTCTAAATACTAATGTCAGAAATGGAATTCTATACTAGCGTCTGAGAATGGAATTCTAATACTAGTGTTGAGAATGGAATTCTAAATACTAGTGTCTGAGAATGGAATTCAAATACTAGGTCTGAGAATGGAATTCTAAATACTAGTGTCTGAGAATGGAATTGTAAATACTAGTGTCTGAGAATGGAATTCTAAATACTAGTGTCTGAGAATGGAATTCTAAATACTAGTGTCCAGAATGGAATTCTAAATACTAGTGTCCAGAAATGGAATTCTAAATACTAGTGTCTCGAGAATGGAATTCTAAATACTAGTGTCGAGAATGGTTATCTAAATACTAGTGTCTGAGAATGGATTATAAATATAGTGTCCAGAAATGGAATTCTAAATACTAGTGTCCAGAAATGGAATTCTAAATACTAGTGTCTGAGAATGGAACTCTAAATACTAGTGTCCAGAAATGGAATTCTAAATACTAGTGTCCAGAAATAGAATTCTAAATACTAGTGTCCAGAAATAGAATAAATACTAGTGTCCGAAATGGAATTCTAAATACTAGTGTCCAGAATGGAATTCTAAATACTAGTGTCCAGAAATGGAATTCTAAATTCTAGTGTCCAGAAATGGAATTCTAAATACTAGTGTCTGAGAATGGAATTCTAAATTCTAGCGTCTGAGAATGGAATTCTAAAATACTAATGTCCAGGTATGGAATTCTAAATACTAGTGTCTGAGACTGGAATTGCTAAATACTAGTGTCTGAGAATGGAATCTAAATTCTAGCGTCTGAGAATGGAATTCTAAATACTATGTCCAGAAATGGAATTCTATATACTAGCGTCTGAGAATTGGAATTCTAAATACTAGTGTCTGAGAATGGAATTCTAATACTAGTGTCTGAGAATGGAATTCTAAATACTAGTGTCTGAGAATGGAATTCTAATACTAGTGTCTGAGAATGGAATTGTAAATACTAGTGTCTGATGAATGGAAATTCTAAATACTAGTGTCTGAGAATGGAATTCTAAATACTAGTGTCCGAGAAATGGAATTCTAAATACTAGTGTCCGAAATGGAATTCTAAATACTAGTGTCCGAGAATGGAATTCTAAATACTAGTGTCTGAGAATGGAATTCTAATACTAGTGTCTGAGAATGGTATTCTAAATACTAGTGTCCAGAAATGGAATTCTAAATACTAGTGTCCAGAAATGGAATTCTAAACTAGTGTCTGAGAATGGAACTCTAATACTAGTGTCCGAAAGGGAATTAAGTGTCCAGAAATGGAATTCTAAATACTAGTGTCCAGAAATGGAATTCTAAATACTAGTGTCTGAGAATGGAACTCTAAATACTAGTGTCCAGAATGGAATTCTAAATATAGTGTC